>NC_081182.1:64620009-64794605 GCF_029867415.1 Vicia villosa
ATTTTAACCAATTATTTGATACATTTACAATATAAAAAGTAATTACAAAATATTATAAATTAATGTATTTATTATACCAACTTTATGCATAAAATAATTTGGGACAATATATAAAAAATATAAATAAACCCATTCAATGTCTCATAAGTACACTTGATATGGTAAAGAATAAAAAAACACATTTGTTTTTATTAGTACCACCAGTCAAACACACAGACTTCTTAACATTTAGTGTGTATATATTAAGATAAAAATATATATTTTTTATTTTTTAAAATAAATATATTTGATAAATTAAAAATTTATGATATAAGTAGTTAATAACAAATTATGTATAAAACAACTCAAAATTAGTATATATTAAATGCCTTCTTTCTAACGTAATTTATATGAAATTCAAACTCAAATCATTATATTTTCCTTTTACGGCAAATATTTATTTAGGTTTTTTCTTTACCCACCTCCTTATGGGGTCACCCCAGCGAAAATCTCACTTCTGCTTCGAAAATGCATTTCCGAAATTTTTTTTTCTAAATTTTTCCAGATTTCGGAAGTGCACTTCCGAAAAAATCCCAAAAATTAGAATTTTGATTAATTCAGAGATGCATCTCCGAAAAAACAAAAAAAAATTTAAATATCCCAAAAATTAATAATTTTAGAATATTAATTAATTCACATATCATAAATTTGATATAATTTATGAGTAATGAATAATAATAATTATATATTTTGATATAATTTATGAGTTATGAATAATTATTATTATATACATATTTTAAAATTTAAAATAATTTTAATTAATTTTTTTTTTGAATCAATAAATGATTTGATTAATTCAAAAAATAATATGTACACGGCGATCGCTCACGATCCAGCCAAAATCGAATCCAATACACAAAAATCCAAAGAAGCAGCACCTAAACCATTAGGGCTGCTATGTATGTCCTAAATTTCTTAACATTCCAAAATCTGTAAATTAAACTATCTATGATTTCTTTCTCTATGTTCCCGGTACAGTTAGCATGCCCAAAAACTTTACCATTTTTCATTCTCCAAATTGTGTAAACCACTTCAGTGACAGCACATTTAATGAGGTTAGCATGCCCAAAAACTTTATCATTTTTCATTCTCCAAATGGTGTAAACCACTTCAGTGACAGCACATTTAATGAGACTGGCTCTCTAACTTTTGTTTTTACAACTTTTCCCTTTAATTAAAAAAATTAAAATAATTTCACCTACAAAAATCAGTTATAATTTTTTATTTATATATTTATATATTTATATATTTATAATTATTATTATATATTTATATATTTACAAAAAAAATTAAAAAATGAGTGTTTTAATTTATATATTTATATATTTATATAATAATTATTATATATTTATAAAAATTATTATATATTTATATAATAATTTTTATATATTAATTATAAATATATTTATATATTTATATAATTATAAATATATTTATATATTTATATAATAATTATAAAATTAAAAAATGAGTATTTTAATTTATAATAATTATTATATATTTATATATTTATATATTATATATTTATATATTTCACTTACAAAATTAATAATTATTATTATATATTTATATATTTCTATTCTGATTCATAATTAAAAATGAGTTATAATTTTTTATTTAGTTTAAAAATATTAAAAAAAGATTTTGTCTTAATTTTATTTAGGAAATTTTGTCTTAATTTTGTCTTAAAAAAAAATTAAAAAAGATTGTCTTAATTTTTAACTTTAAAATTATTTAGGAAATTTTGATTCACCTTGATTTTATTGATTCACGTTCATTGATTCACCTTGATTTTATACCTATTAATTGTATTGATTCACCTTGATTTTAATTTTTTAATAATTATTGAATTCTTTCGGAAGTGTATATCGGAAGTATATATATATATAGGGAGCATATCAAGTGAGAGCATTTTTAAATGAGAGATGAGAGAAAGAAATATCAATCATTGGATTCATCAAGAGAGAGAAATTAATAGCCTCATTAATGTATTAACATTCTCTCTCTTGATGAATCCAATAGTTGATATTTCTTCCTCTCATCTCTCATTTAAAAATACTCTCACTTGATATGCTCCATATATATATATATATATATATATATATATATATATATATATATATATATATATATATATATATATATATATATATATATATATATATATATATATATATATATATATATATATATATATATATATATATATATATATATATATATATATATATGAGAGGAGGAGGGATATTTTTACTTCATATCCTCTCATCTCTCATTTAAAAATACTCTCACTTGATATGCTCCATATATATATATATATATATATATATATATATATATATATATATATATATATATATGAGAGGAGGAGGGATATTTTTACTTCATATCTTCGCCATTAATTTTTTTTAATTCAATGGTTGTAAATATCAAGAAATTAAATATGGAAATTAAATAGGGTTAAATATGTTTGTAGTTCCTATAAAATTATCAAAAATGGTTTTTAGTCACTATAAAAAATATATTGATTTTTAGTCCCTATAAAATTACTTTTGCACTCTATTTTAGTCCCTCTACAGGAACTAAAACTGAGTGCAAAAGTAATTTTATAGGAATTAAAAGTCAATATATTTTTTATAGGGATTAAAAACCAAAATTGAGATATTTATAGGGACCAAAAACATATTTAACCCAAAAAATTATTACTTATTGTTTTTAACCATTGGATTGGGATGAATTAATTGTTAGAATGTGGAGTAAGAATATCCTTTTTATATATATATATATATATATATATATATATATATATATATATATATATATATATATATATATATATATATATATATATATATATATATATATATATATATATATATATATATATATATATATGTGTGTATATATATATATTACTAGGCTAGATATAGGGTGTGTATGTTATCTCTGTGAGGGTAGGGAGATTTAGAGCATTTAGTAGGTATATTATAAATTTGGACAGTGAGGGCTTGTTCGATAGGTGAGTAGCCATGCCCGGTGGTCTTTAGAGACATCGAGGACCTAGAGTTTTTGCCTCGTGGGCATGGTCTTAACCGCTCCCTCTTACTGGAGAAGGTTATTGATCCCCTCTTTTTTTAGTCAAATGGGACTTTTTCTTGCTTGATTTCCACGTTTTCAGGACCTTTCGAGAGATTCTCTTTGATCCCGCTAAACGGCCCACTCATTGGTCGAGGGCGCCATAGTCTGGGGTTTTTACCAAATATAACGCTACAAAGTCCCTCAAGCACGAGGGATTTTTATTTACAGGACGAAGTGTTTAAAACTACTCTTATTTCCAGAATACACCCTTCGCCTAATCGACGATTCCCATTACTAGGAACGATTTCACTAGGTGGCGGAGTTCCCCCTCACAAGCAAGTCCCTTAGTGAAGGGCAGGTGAAATAGTAGGTGATTCCCTCAGTGAAGGACGAGTGAAATAGTAGGTGAGTCCCTCAACCAAATACATATGAAATAGTAGGTGGGATTTTTTGTTATAATCCCCGTTTGATGCGTCAACGTCCAGGTGTCCCATTGTCTAATTAAATTATGTTACCCTAGACATCAATCAGTCACGAACGTATTTTTTTTCATTTAATATAATCAACGATGGCCTATTTTCAAATTTGCAAACGATGGCGGCAACGTGTAGGCAGTGTGTAGTTTCACAAAATCCTAAGGGGATTTCAGAGTTATCTTATAAAAAGGATTTTCTCTTTCCATTCTATTTTACATTTTGTAAACTTGCTCGAGCCATCTTTTATGATCCCATCGACGAAGCCTTCAACCTTCTCGCATACATGAGGTTCCTTACTTTCTTTAGTTTATGGGACTAGGTATTAGAGGACCTGTTTGGAGAAAAGGTGTTTCGATGTTAGGAATAGGATTTCTAGATAGCTCCTTTCTGATGGTTGCAACGGTGCTGGTGACTTTTTTTGTTCTATTGTTTTATCAAGAACAAAATACCTTCCTCCTCAGTCGTTTCCAAGTATGCGAGCAACTTCGTATCTACTTACACTTTTGAAGAACAAATTTGTGTCTTTCTAAAGAGAGTGGATGTCTATTTCTTGAGGGATAAGGACCAGTTATTGTGGAGACTTGTCTACCCTCTGAGAGGGTGACTTTGTTTGTATCCTCCTGTTACCCCTCACCGTATTTCTACTTTTATCAAGGATATGGGGCCCATTTCCCTCCTTTTACTTTTCCACGGAGATTCTCAGGATACTTAATATTGTTCCCCCTAAATTATTTCAAAACAAATGGGGTTATGTTAGGGATTTTAAGATGGTCTGTGAGGAGCTAGACGTCAACCCGACTATTAGAGTATTTCTCTCTATTTTCTTTACCAAGCTGGCAAAAGGTAGTTGGGTGATCCTGAGTCACCGGCGGATAATGGGTCTTTTAACCCCTTGCTCCAACAACAATAAGTACTGGAAAGATAAGCTTGTCAGGCTGAGGGATCGAGAAGATTCTCTTAGAATGTTGGATATTGATGGTGCCCCCTTTTTTTGTTATCCTAGACAGAGGATCCAATAATATTTATATATTACAACTGAGAGTTCTCATCCCTTTAGGAGATAAGAAATGTTTGCTTCCTTTGGTAGTTCGAGGTCATGGACAATCGGAAAGTAATTAAGTTATGGCGAGCGGGTGGCGTGCGCTTTGCTGCTTATCTAGATAGACATTTTTTTCTTTTTTGTTGGCAGGATCGTATACCCGATTATGACTTGTGTTTTCATTATGCAGATTAAATGGTGAAGACTACGGCCTGAGAGTGTAGGCAAAAAATGGAGAAGATCAAGTCCGTCAGTTAAGGTATTAACAATCTGCAAAACCACCCTGGGGGTCTGACCATTTGAGGACAAAAAAGAGTGGCTGATACGTCTACCTCGAAGTTACCGGAGGCTAAAGCTCGATGGTTAGGTGAGGGACTCCCTTTTGTCATTAAACAGGAGATGGAGCCCAGTGAGGGCAAGAATATTACGCCCTAGTAGAACGATGTTAGTCTTGACCTTATGCGCTTCAAGGGTTCATGCCTCCCTTTTTCCAAAAAGTTCCCTACTTAGTATCGGGCCCTTTGTTCACAATCCTCCTCAGCTAACGTGAATATAAAAGACACCTTTTACTAAGGGTGTTGATGGTTTAAGATGTTAATCAAGGGAGGTATGACAAGGAAGCTACACTACTACATAAAACATAAACAATGACGGTTACGAAACACGTATACAATGACGGTAGCATGTTCGTAGTTAGGTAGTGTGTGATTGTATGTATGTTAGTTACCTTAACGGGCGTATGACCGTTGTTATAAATTAGATAGTGCGTTATTTATAACTACAGTTTATGCAAACAACCATTGTGAAAAATTTGAAAGGTCATGAATTTGACTCCTACATAGGCTTTGTTTGGTAAGTCATGTTTTCGAGCTTATAGCTTATGTCTTATGTCTTATAAGCTCATATGATAATTTAGACCCGTTTGGTAACGGTTTTTTCATCACGAGCTTATAGCTTATTTTACTAACTTATAGCTTATTTTCCAGACGCTATTTCAAATAGCGTTTTAACTTATGTCTTATAGCTTATCATTTTTTCTTCCTTTTTTATCCTTATTATTTTAATTAAAATCCATTTTTAACCTTTATAATTTATTTTAATTTAAAATAAAATAAATATATATTAAATATTTTTTATGTCATTTTACATTTATAAGTTAGTTGAACCGCTAATTTTACCAAACAGTGTAATTAGCTTATAAGCTATCAGTCTCAACCATCCGCTATAAGCTATAAGTCATCAGCCATCAGTCATAAGCTATAAGCTACCAGCTAGCTTATCAGTCAACCGCTATTTTTATCAAACAGACCCATAGCCATTTTTGGGTTTTATTATTCTACTTAAATATAACATTTAAATTAACAACTATTTTGATATTATTTATAAATAGTTCTCAATCGTGTCATAGCAAAATCAACAATACACCCATTTGTGAATTGAATATCAAAATTTATTATTACATCAATTACACAATTCCATTAGGAACCAAACAACCTACAATGTACACATCATTGCATCAAATTATGCGTAAGAATGATGGGAAGAAATATCAAAGAAGAGAAAAAGAAATTTGGAAAGACAAAGAGATGTAATCATTCAACAGCTTGAGGTAGCTAAGCAACCAGAATATCTCCCTAACTTCCAAAAGAAGAAAATGCGGATAATTAAAGAAATAATAATTAGAAGGAAACTTGACATGCATGAAATCTTTTGACTTTCAAAGATAAGATAAGATGAAGAATTAGAAGAACCAATATAAAAGCGGAAAACCTCTTCGAACCAAAACACGAAAAGAACTTCATTTAAAGAAATCAGAGAAGAGGAAGAATCAATATGAGTACTTCTGCTGAAACTTTCAACAATGTTGGGAGAACAGAAGCTGATGTGGCTGTAAAGGTCCAAGTTGTTAAAAAAGGCCTTGCTACCGAACCATTGAGACCCAAGAGAGATCTCAGGAAGAGGAGATCGAGAAGAAGAAGGGTGAAAAGGCCAATCATCATTGGCTCTGATGATGATGGTGATGAAGCATATTATACTTGGTCAAACTTTCTCTCAGCCAAAGGATTTAGATATGATTAATAAAAAAATTATCTTTTGTAAGTTTATTTAATTAAAGTTTATTCTATCGTTTCTTATTTGTCAGCTTAAGGTTAAAACTAATATATGGCTCTCATTCTATAGTTTTAAGGAACTCAATAACTCTTTTCTGATACACATTAATCTATCAGCTTTCATCCTATGGTTATATGCCTAATAAATCTGAATAAAACCAAAACATAAACAATATAGATTAATAAGAATATAAACAGATGCGTTAACCTTAAACATTCATAAGCATCAGAGAGAGGGGAGAGAGAGAGAGAGAGAGAGAGAGAGAGAGAGAGAGAGAGAGAGAGAATGGTGACGTACGATAAATAATAGGATATTGTTCTCTTGGCATGCCTTGTCTCTTGGTGTCATCTTATTGAATAAAAGAATTTTCTTCACTTACTGTTTGTTGTCATTTATTTCCTTTAACAACACCAAAACCTAAAACAACCTAATAATGAGTTTGTAACTACACAAAGTTATTGTCACAAAATTTGAATAAGAAATGCACATAGCGAAGAGCAACCCAATATGCATCGAAATGTCATTATGTTAGTATGTTGAAAAACAAACACAAGCGAAGAACTTTCAAAAAGCAATACCATTACCACAGCAAGAGAGAACGAGAAATAAACAACAAACACAAAATGGTAACGTACCATAAGTCGAAGAGGATAAAGATTTCACTACCGTCAATGTCTCGTTTTCTAAGGTGCCCTTGTGTGTTATGAACAAAATAATTTGACTATTATGTTTTTATTAAGTGAAAAAGATTTTACAACAGTTGCAAGAAACAACTATAGTGAAATATGGAACACATGACCATAGTTTAATGAAACAATTATGGTTGTTATGCTTTCAATTTTTAAATAACAAAATATGTTAAGGGTCACACACTTATATTTTTTTTTTTGAAAAAAATGGAAAAATATTGATGTTGGGATTCGAAGCTTGTCACCCAATTTATATGACCACAGTTGGGCTAAAGAACCGTGATAAAATATTTCTTAATTAAATAAAATAAATTAATGGGCAAAAAACAAGATATTATCACGGTGAATACATGGTCATCGTAATATATCTTCACCAAAGGTATGTTTTGTAGTAGTGCTACCGGCCTAGAAGCGAGGCTCCAGGAACAGATGAAAGCTTATAATGAGAGCCAACGACTGTTACAGTCCCTCCAACAATATGAAGATAAATGGGGAAAGAGGTTGAAGGATGCTCATGCTAAAGCCAAAGATATTTTTTGCCAAGAAAAAAATATTTGTAGGCCTCTTTGGATGCAACTCTCCTCCATCAAAATGGTTTGGAGAATGAGGTATCAGACTTGAATGACAAAGTGGTGTCAGATGTCAGTGTGTACTTTTAGTGGGCCAAGGAGCAATTCCTTTTTTGGTACCCTACTCTAGATCTGAGTTCTCATATTCCTTAAAGGTTTTGAGAGGCGAGGCGATGATGGATGAATGAGCAACGAATTCTCCCAAACTTGAGTATTTCTCCAATCCAGAGGAAGGTGTGACCCGCGAGGGCGATGCGCCCGAGAGTCTATAGTAAGTGCATGTTGTTGTGGAGGAGGAACCCCAAGAATGATGATCGCTCTTTATGGCTTTTTATAATTTGTTGACATATACGAGGAATGAGCCGACACATGCTGCTTAATTTTAAAGCATGTAGCTTTTGTCTCTCATGAGTCGACACATGACCTTGTATAGGTTGACATATGCATCAATATGAGTAGACATGTTGTGTAAACATGAAAAGGGTTATCTTCAATTTCAACCTCACATATATGCATACACACAAACAAATTACACATAATTATTCTTTGTCTGGGTACCATCTAAATTCAATTGATAAAGTCCAATTTAGGTTGTTGAATTGTAAATTGGGTTGAGAATCTTTGGGGTTTTCATTGGAAAAAACCATTTAGGGTTTGTCATCTAAGGTCAAGGTGTTGATTTGGGGTTTTTGCATAATACATCACAATTTAGATTCAGTCGAGTGAAAGCTTCGAAGAAGGTGGTTTTTGCGAAGGCGTAACGGTAACCGGAGGATCGTTTGGGCGTCTTCGATCACAATTCGCAATTGGATTCAGCTGAGTGAAAGCTTCGAAGAAAATGGTTATGTCGAAGAAGTAACGGTAACTAAAGATCAATTGATATTATTGGTTACTTGGTCAAGCTCAAGATCAAGGGAAAAGAAAGAGTTGAGATCCTCTTAGACGAAACAGGGGAATTTCGCTTAAAATATTTTTGGGCTATTTATTTTTTCATGTTGAATACACTGGTTATGACTGTCTGAGATATTGATTACTGTTGTTATATTTTTCTTGTGATTGAGAAAAATTTACTGCTGCTAAACATGATTTAATTTTTGTTATCCAAAAATACCTTTATATAGGAGAGGGGTACTCTAGTATTGAAGAGTGTAAGGAACATATATTTCATTGCGCCGTTTGTTGAGATCGCATTTTGAGGAAGAAGTAATTACAAAGGCAACAAGCACATGAATTTTCTATATATAGAGAGGAAAACAATCCCGATACAAGGTCTCAAGACAAAGGGGGGAAATCATAGATAATAACCAACAAATAGATTCTTAGGCCCTTTTGTAGCACAAACAAAGAACAACACAAGTACATGGAAGAATACGATAAACCAACACTAGATTTCCAAAGTCCAGAAAATAGAACGAACGTGATCGAGCACCATAATTCAATACATGATCAAGCAGATTAATGCAAGAGTGAACAAAGATGTAAGCAAAAGAAGGTGATTGAGCAAGGAGGAAATAAAAGAGTTCTTGGAGAAAATTTTATCTAATTACAAAGTGAGTTGAAATTGAGAATGATGCAATTAGTATTAATTATATAGTATAATTAAAAATAATTATTATTAATATATTAAAAATTAAAAAAAGCACTCTTTGATAATTTTCGTAAGAGACAAATAACATTTTAGATTCGTTAAATAAAATCAATCAATTACGTTGATTATTCACTAAATAAAAAAATAATGTATCTCTTATAAACAAGATCCGAAAAAGTATCAATTATTTTTTATGATATTTTTTTTTACAAATAAATCATAATAAATAATTGGTATTTAGAGTGTGGTTTTTATTCTTTAATTTGAGTTTTATATTTATGAAGTATATAAACAATAAATCAAAACGGTTAATCTAACTCAACTACAAAACAATATACTTAAAACTAGTTACATGTCTTTTATTCACCTTTATAAGATTTTAAATTCTTATCATTAAAATACAAAATTAGTCATCAAAAAATTAAAATAAGTAGGCTTTGCATTAGGGGTGGCAAAACGGGTCGTGGCTCGCCGGGCCGGCCCGCGCACCCGCCAAAAAATGGCGGGTTCGGTTGAGATTTTAGGCCCGCCGCTTGCCAAAGCCCGCCCCGCCAAAACCCGCCGCCCGCTATAGCCCGCCGCTCGCCAAAGCCCGCCGCTCCTCCAAAATTCCCTCTTTTTTAGTAAATTCTAGTAATTTCAATTCTTGATGGTTTATTTTATATATTTATTTGTAAATATATGTAATATTTTTTAAGTAAAATTTGTTAAAAAGTTGCTTTTATAAAAAATTATTTTAAAAAATAAGTAAAAAATATAATTAAAAGGTAAAAAACCTATTAATATATTAAAAAAATGAAAAAAAATATAAATAAAAATAGGCGCGAAAGCCCGCCGCCCGCCAACCCGCCATCTTGGCGGGGCGGGCATTATTTTTGTGCCCATTTCACCTGACGGGCATGCCCGCCCCACTCGTTTTTTGGCGGGCTTAAGGCGGGGCGGGCGGCGGGCGGCCCGTTTGCCACCCCTAGTTTGCATGTTTGAAAATCCACTTCTAGATCTTTTGGTGCGCATCTCTAAAATTAGTCAAAGGCGGTTATTAAAATTTCAAACAAGGCTCGAGCATGCATTTTGTGTACGAGAATGCGCTTGCAATATAGAAAAATGATCATGAAGTTCCTGCACCAAAAAAGTCTTGTAAGTATTCAATAAGGGAGGTTACGGAGACTGACATGATAATGGTAATATGTTATTTTAACTGATGAAGAGACAAAGAATCTCTTAAGGGATGATGAGGAAAATTGTTTACTGGTTGAAGAAAGGAATATGAACCAATATGATTGTCCAACTTTCATATTTTTGAATAAAAGGAAAGAAATATCAAACCATGGAAATTAAGAGTTATTATTAAACGAGTTATTATTAAACTTCTCGGCAAAAAGATTGGATACAAGGACTTGGAAACTCGTTTGAAACAGATGTGGTGAGGAACTACATTATCAATATTACAGATCTGAGTAACAACTATTTTCTTGTGATTTTTGTAACGCCTTAAATATTATAATTATTATTTAATTATGTTGTTGTGATTTATTTGATGCAATGGATGGTTTGATGATATTATATGTGGGGTAGTGTCGGGTTTAAGTCGTGTGAGAATGATTCTAATTTAAATAGTTGGTTGGAATTTATTTAAATTTATAAATAATTGTTAGAATTATTTTAATAATTTAAATGGGATAATATGAGTAGAAATAGTTAGAGCAAGATGGTCCTTGCATTAATATCAGTGAGTGTAAGGAAGGAAGGCCATATTAGGGGTCTAAGGGTTATCGTAGTAAAAAAGAAGAATTAAGAGGGGGATCGTATTAGTTGGAAGTGAGAAAATAAGAAAAAAGCTAGGGCTTGGAAGAATCCATTGTTGGAACTTAAGAACCTTCAAACTAAGGTAAGGGTGATGTTCAGACTTTCTAAGGGGTTGTATAATGATGGATGTGTTGGGATTTGATTTCCATGGTTGTTACCTAATGGTGTTCATGAAATTGCTTTTGATATGTATGAATCCATGTGATAAATTATTGATACAATTGTGGTTGAATTGATGCGATTGACGGTGTAAAATGTATAGAAATATTGGGTGATATATATGTATGATTGTTGGTAATGGAAAATTTGTTCTTGGTTGCAAATTGGGGTTTTAGGATTGAGAAGATAAGACTTTCGTATTTAGAAAAAGTGCAGTTTTTTGGTTCTGGTTCAGGTGTAACCGGTTACCAATATGGGGGTAACCAATTACCCTGTGTAAGATTGGCGCGAGAAGGTATTTTTTCAGAGGTGTAACCGGTTACTAGTTTGGAGGTAATCGATTACTGTATAAAACAATAGCGTTGTAATTCTGGATTACAGGGGTGTAACTGGTTACTAGTTTGGTGGTAACTGGTTACCACTGCGTTTAACTGATTTTTCCAAAACTTTGAAAATTCATCTTTTTGAACCTATGGGAAGCTAAAAATATTTTCTATCGTATAAAATAATTTAAAACACATTGGGTGATTAATTATTGAAAACCGACACTTTTCTGTGCGAGACATTGTAACTTATGTTGAGATATATGCATGTTATTATATATGATGTTGTTGAGTTGTATGAACTGTATGTTGTGTGTATGAACAACATGTGGCTTCTATTTCCATGCCGCACTGATGGATGTAGATATCAATATATTGTGTCACATGCATTTCGTGTTGTGGACTATAGTCCCGTTGTTGGCTCCGATCCTAGATGGCATGGTGTCGCTACCGCGAAAATTAACAGAGTCGCCACTAACATATTTATCCTGAAAAGGAAGGGAATGCCAGCAAACCACAAAACAAAACAACGGTCTCACGACCAGAGAAGAGGGTAAGGGAGTCGGTTACGCGAGGGGAAGGTATTAGCACCCCTCGCGCCCATCGTACTCGATGGTATCCACGCTTGTGTCTAAAACTATGGGTGTGTAACAAATCTACGCTAATCTGGACTAAAATGAATGCAAAATGTAGGGAAAAGAAAGGATTATGCTCGCACGGGCCCTACCCCGCTGCCTACGTATCTGTTTTGCAGAATCAGAGCTACCGTAGCTCGGCTAACTAATTTCTGTTTGTTTCGTTTTTTTTAGGTGAACGAGTTACATTCACACTCCGCTGCTCGACCTTTGGAGACTTATGCTTGGGAATGGAGCGGAAATAACAAGCTCTTAAAAAAAGAAAATCAAAGAGTGTGGTTTGTGTTTTAAAGAATGCATGAGGAAAACTTAAGCTAAAGTGGAAAAGCTTGCTACCTAATGTTATCATACAAAGGGTACCAGTATAAACTAAACTATCAACTTACGGGGAGAAGCGGAAGCAAACAAAGATAGCACACAAACGAGCATCCGCTTGTAAAGCAAACAAACCAACGGCACTGACCGAATGGTAGAAAAACGGTCCCTCCATAGCCAAGGGGAGCAGCTCAACCCAAGTCAACCAAGCATTAGACCTCGTGAAAATGATCGGGCCATAGACAAGAGGGCGGACCCCTCTCAGCAACTAAGCCGTCACGGATCGTAAAGGAAAACGGTGCGTGCGTACACCGAGCATCAACGTCGAGCAACGCGAGCTATAGGAAAGGCGGGGATCCGGCTACATGAACCCTTTTCCTGACATACTCGATAACAAGATCTTGTGCTGGTTCAGAAGCGAGCAACGCGTAGCGTGCGCATACCAAACGGACTCGATGAGACTAGGCGGGGGTTGATTGTTAACCCTTTCCGCATGCCTTTCATGAGGAATTAACGGAGTGCCATATAGGACTTATTACACCGTGACTCCCTGCCGCAAAGCACAAATGTAAACACACCAACAAAAACAAAGCCTCTTTCGAGGGCTTGGCCAGATGCATGTCTAGGTCCTACTTCTCATGTTAAAGGATGATGCGAGAAAGCGATAAAGTACAGAAAGAAGTAAAAGGGAATAGGGGACGATACCAAACGGATAGCAAATCCGCAATGAGCTAGCAAGTGTAAGCAAAGAAGTCCGGAGTACTTCGCGTAAGCCATCAACAAGCAAAGCGAGTCAGAAAGCGTCGTCGTGAAAATAAATCACGAGCGACATGTGGTACACGTCGAGCATAACCACACGAGCAACCTGCAAGGAAAACAATCCAGACAATACAGGAATATACATCTCAATGAATGAGAGATCAGGTGAATCGCATCGGGAATAAGTCCGTGTCCCACAAATAAAGTAGAACACGAGACAAGTCGAATCGTAATCGAAGGCTCTCTCGAAGTACCTCGCACATCTCAACAACCAAATCAGTAATAACAAGGAAGCATGCACCGACCATAAAAAATACTAGCAATTAAATTCTAAATGAATTCTAAAAGAAAATCTAGCAAGATTAAATTGTTTTTTATGGTATTTCAACTAAAACTAAAATAGAACTATGTAAGAAAACAATTAAAGTCTAATAAGCAAAAGATTACATGTTTTTTATTATTTTTTTTATTATCTAAAAAAAATGGAAAAAGAAACTATGTGAAAAGAAATTAATTCTAATATGATGCAACATGAAGTCAGGGGGTAAAAGTTGGATATATGGTGTGCATGGCAATTCTGGGCGCAGGCCCTAACATGTATTAGGCCCAACAGTAATTGTTTTTGTTCATTTTTCAGTCAAAAAAGATGGAACATGGGCCAAGGGGAGGTGTGAATCGTGCTAGGCCCTAAGGAGTATTGTTTTGTTCAGCCTCTCAGAATTTTATCCAATTATCAACAATTAAACTATCCGATAAACATTGTTAAACTCACATTAATCTCAATTAAGCTCAATTAAATCAAAAACAAAATGAAAGAGGAAATTAGGTTAGAGAAGTGACCATTGAGATTTTCTCTTCTCCCCCTCGCGAGAACAAACGGCGCGGCGGCAAAGGCTTCAGCCTTCTCCGATGAAGCTCTCCGGCGTCACCCCCTCCGACGACTCTCTTATCTCTCCGATCAGTCTCGCTTGGCGCAGATCCTCTCTCTATCTCGTCTCCTCTCATTTCACGGTGATAGCGAACCTCTCCGATTGTTGTGCGCGGAAGCGCGTTGTGAGGTTGCGTATTGCTGCGTTCTCGTGTTGAAGCAGATCAAAATGATGATGAAGATTGATGCTATGGAGTATTCGAAGATGTCGGTGACGAGGAATTCGAGCGCTCGTGTTAACCTTTTTGCTCTTATTTATCTGATTCTCGTTTCATCTTCTCCTTCTTCTATGCAGTTGATGTGAACGCGTCGCGATGATGATGCAAACACTGTGTGAGTTCAATCGGATGGTGAACGTTGTGATGCTGAATGATATGCTGAAGACGTTGTTGCATACAAGAAGAATTAACGCAGATGAGGATGAACAGAAACACCTTCTTGCGGTTGCAGAATTCTGGTGAAGATGCGATTATCCGAGCGAGGCCATTCAGAAGGTTTGCGATTATCGTGATTGAACTAAACCGTGTCAATTCCAAAGTTTGTTACAGTTGAGTTTTGAGCGAATTCAAGGTGAAGAGTTCTGAGATTGAAGAGAAGTGTTTGATGAAGGTGAGGTTCTCTGAGTTTTTCTGGCTTTCTTGCAGGATTTGTGGAAGGTGAAGGTTATTGGAGAAAGTTCAAAAACCTGAAGAATCCATTATGATGATGGTTGTTGAAGAAGATTGAAGCATTCAAGATCGGAGAAGAAGATTGAGAGAGAAGAAGTTTGTTACATTTTTTTGGAATTCTGTTATCTTTCTTGTTTTTGTTTTCTGATTCTCCTCCTTCTCAATTTCTCTTTGTTATTTTGTTATCAATTTTCCCCTTTGAAGTTCTGCTATCCCTTTCTGATTTCTGTTAGCTCTCTTTTTGTTATGCTCTCCCCCTCCATTTCTCTTATGCTCATTCGGTTCAGTTTATACAGGTTCCGCTCTCGTGAAGCTTCTTGAACCGATTCTGTACTTTTGAAAAGCAGGGCTGCAAGTTTTTTGTAACATAAATTGGGTTTATGGACTATAATGGGCTTTTCTTTTGTAATTCCATTTTTTCCGTAATAAATGGTATGGACTTTGAACAATGTATGGATGGATATTTTGTTGATATTTGGATTTTTGAATTTTTGAATGGACCATATTCGAATAAAATGATGATGATGATACTTGAACAACTTCACACTTCTGCCCCAATTAAATTTTCTAACCCAAACTGATAAGGCATGGCAAATAACAAACGATGATGAGGAGCGCTCACTATTTTGAATCAATGGACCGTGACGCTTTGGAATGATGACACCTTTGGATGAACTTTGAATAACACTCATTGAAATTAGCTTGACTTGTATCCTAGAGGAACAAACATCTTGAACAAAATATGAATAATAGAACCAAATAGATCATCAAATCAACTTCAACCTCACATAATTGAGACCTTAACTCCTTAATTCAAAGTATAATGGCGCCTTGGACACAATACTCTTCTTAAGCTCATAACTTTGCACCATGACTCGTTCTTTGTAATTCACCTCACAAACCCTTGACTTAATGATCTTGAAACAACGAAAATTCTTTAATTTTTCTTGATTTTTAAGCGACGAAATAAACGTCCTTGATAACTTAAAGCACAGAGAAAGAGGGCAAATTTTGGGGTGCAACAACTGCCCCTATTCAAACTTCTTGAACCTGACGAGTGAGAAACGAAAGTTTTGAACCGTCGTGGTGGAAGGAGATTGAATACCAGAATGAACTCGAAAATTTGCGCTCTTGATCAATAGAAGATTCCAACTTGTAATAAGAAGGAATGTACCACCCCGCAAGCAGGGAGAAAAAACCTCAATTGATCTGGATAATTAAGTAGCTCCAACTTGCGATAAGAAGGAACAGGCAACCCCACAGGCAGGGGGAAAAACTTCAATTGATCTGGGCATCAAGAGAAGGAACATCTCGACTGATCTGGGCATCAGGCGTAGCAGATGTCTTCCAAACAGGAATCGGGGATAGATGTCTAAATCGATCTGGGAATCGAAAGGAGATATTCCGGTTGATCTAGGCATCAACGGGTAGTAAGTATCTCTGGTCTGGGTACCAAGGCGACATCTCCATCTGATGCAATTAAATCATCAGGCAGATATTCCAACTGATCTGGGTATCAGCGGCTTGCTCCTTCGTAAGATCGACGAGATCCGGAGGCGGTTCCCTCAACTGAAAGTCTGGTTTATCAGGAATAGGAACAATATCTCTTCCGAACTGTGTACGCCGGGAAAGGAAGTCTTTAAACTGATCTGGGCGCGATGCCAAAAAATAAGTAGAACAATCCTCTTCTGATTGAAAAAGTCAATCAGGTAGATATCTCCATCTGATCTGGGTATCAGTGGCTTGCTCCTTCGTAAGATCGACGAGATCCGGAGGCGGTTCCCTCAGCTGAAAGTCTGGTTTATCAGGAATAGGAACGGATATCTCTTCCGAACTGTGTGCGCCGGGAAAGGAAGTCTTTGAACTGATCTAGGCTCGATGCTAGAAAATAAGTAGAACAATCCTCTTCTGAATGAAAAGTCAATCAGGCAGATATCTCCATCTGATCTGGGCATCAGTGGCTTGCTCCTTCGTAAGATCGACGAGATCCGGAGGCAGTTCCCTCAACTGAAAGTCTGATTTATCAGGAATAGGAACAGATATCTCTTCCGAACTGTGTGCGTCGGGAAAAGAAAACATCTTCAACTGATAGTAAGCATCAGGACTGGGCATATGAGTTCTTCTTCTGAACGAAAATAAATCGTCAGGACGTAGATATTTCCAACTGATCTGAAGCATCGGCAGGCTTGCTCCTTAGGAAGATCTTGGGAGATCCGGAGGCGGTTCCTTCAACTGAACTGGAATCAGGATAGAACAAATATCTTCAACCGATTTGAGGGCATCGGGAATAGGAATGTCTTCATCAGGTGAATTGACAATCCTCTTCTGATCTCAATATCAGGATAGGCGTCGGTAATGATTAGGCGAGTTGCTCTATGGGAGGCATTTATATCTTGATAACTTTCCTGCAGAAAGAAACAGATATGATATGATTTATGCATGATGCATGTATGAATGTATATGGAATAACACTCCCGAGAGGGAAGACGCTACACGCTTAGAGAATGCAATGCGAATGATGCATGATTCTGGCGCTGCTTGGGGAAACAGCGGATGAGCACTGAACTGCTGAAGAAGTCCTGGAGAGAGTATGGAACTCTACGGGGAGGACAAGATGAGTGACCAAGGGTCACCATAGCGAGCTGACAAAGATGGATCAGAAATCTGCTGGAGACGATCAAATTTGGATGCGAGCTCTGGCTGGGGAATAAATCCTGCTTGGGGATAAGAACATCCCAATTAACTGCATGGGGAATACCCTGGCAACTTCACTGGAGAAGCAAATTCTCGACATTCTGGGGATGTGGAGATAAGAGCAAGTCATGGAGATAACTCTGATGGGGAGTAACCGGCTTGCTTGTGTAGAACGCATTCCGCTGGGGAAATCCTTAAAGGACATAGATTCTGCTGAGGATGCATGTGAAACTCTGCTGAGGAGAGACTCAGTGGAGAATATGAATACTTCTGCATAGTGATCCACTGAGAAGATAAGAAATCCACTGGAGATAAGGAATTCGGCATAAGAACCTCTTGTTAAGACAACTCCATTGGGGAATAAGATGACTCTCCTGGGGGAAACAGGTCAATCTGTTGGGGAGAGAAACGCTCTACTGGGGAAAATGAGGAATTCGGGCAAGGAACCTCATTAAGAGCTTGTTGGGGAATCAGATACCATTCAATCATGACTCGATTGGGGAGAAAGCATTCCGTCGGGGAGTAAGACTTCTGGAGCATGGAGAATGTATCGAGATGTGCTTTACTGAGGATATGAGAATCTTGAAACAAAGAAAGTCTCATCTGAATGTACTCAACTGGGGAATGAGAATCTCTCATTTGGCTAGATCCGCCACTACGCTGACATGGTGTACTCGAAAGGATGCACCTGTGAGATAAACAAATGAAAATGCCCCAGGATATAGCATGACGTCTGCGGGGTTTCCTCACATGGCATAGGATAGTGATGCTCACCCACAATGGGCAAATGCAAAAGCAAACAAATTGTCAGACATCTGAGCTTGAAACTTTCCAAACAAGCAATGGATCCAATGAGCTGATAGGCAAGCAATGATTAGAACACCAAACATGCATAGGCCGGAGTATCAAACATGCATTGGTTCTTCGAGAAGATGCCACCAGGAAGTGGGCTTAAGGGGCCAAGCAAGTGTTGACTCCAAAGGGACCAAACAGGGATTGGCTTTCATAGTGTTCTGCATATTCGTATTGATTGTAAAGATGCCAATCAAGTAATGGGCTTACAGACACATTGAGGTGTATATGACAACTATCTGCAATTGTTGGAAATCCGCGACGCGAAGGTCGAAAAGCAAAGAACTCACAACACGAGGGTTGGAAAGCAAAGAACTCACAACATGAGGGTTGGAAACTCACGACCCGAGGGTCGGAAAGGGATCAAACTCACGACACGAGGGTCGGAAAGGAATCAAACTCACGATGCGAGGGTCGAAAAGGAATCAAACTCACGAAGCGAGGGTCGGAAAGGAATCAAACCCACGACGCGAGGGTCGGAAAGGAGATAAACTCACGACTCGAGGGTCGGAAAGGAGATAAACTCACGACTCGAGGGTCGGAAAGGAGATAAACTCACGACTCGAGGGTCGGAAAGGAATCAAACTCACGACTTGAGGGTCGGAAAGGAATCAAACTCACGAAGCGAGGGTCGGAAAGGAATCAAACTCACGACGCGAGGGTCGGAAAGGAATCAAACTCACGACGCGAGGGTTGGAAACTCACGACTCGAGGGTCGGAAAGCAGAAGACTCACAACACGAGGGTTGGAAACTCACGACTCGAGGGTCAGAAAGCAAAGGACTTCGAAGTCCACATGACATGAATCTGGATAAGGGACACCAATAAGCAACAGTTGCAACCTCTGGAAGGGATTTGAAAATCACACTGAAATGCAAAGAGATGCCACTAAAGATTGGACTTTCAGCTTCTGACCATTGAGGATGACAACCTGATGGTTCTCAAGTTCATGAGTTGTTTAGCTCACACCTGAACTTTAAACTGAACACCTCTTGACGAGGGAAAACAAATGCCAATGCATACTGTCTTGCCCCAGCCTGTAGGGACTTTGAAGAAATTTGTCTTGTAAGGACCTTCTAATATCCGTTCATATCAAACTGACTTGCCCCAGTATCAAGAATTTTGGCACCATGCCCCTGCCTGACCTGTATTGGAGGTAGGTTTGACTGCACTTGGGTGAATGCCCCTGATTGCTTAGCTCTTTGAGAGATTTTTCGAATCTTGACCTGATTGCCTCAGATTAGTTGAAAACTTACTCGATAGAGTAATCCATCGCTTTTGTGCATCTGAGGGTGATCAAACTTTGAAATACTGCTGCCTCTGCTCAACGGAGTTCTGAAGACAACTCGTCCTTCGGGCGGATACAACTTTTTCATCTGAAGTTCATGATGTAAACTTCCTTGATGTCAAGCACTTGTTCATATGCAAAGAATGTTTATTATGAGAAATATAATTCTAATGCAAAGTTCATGTTTGTCTTGAAGTTTAAAGAAACTTTTGAAAGGATGTCGTAACATCGAGTTTTTATGAAAGAAATATAAGATGGTGTGATACCAACTCAAGCGTTTAGCGGATCTCCTAGGAGTCAGCTTATCGTATTCTCTTGTATAGTCTGCTTTCGAATTAACCCTGCTTCAATTAGGACTTTTCAGGGTTGTAACGTGGCCAGGTTCGCGGTTTTTAGAAAACAAGATTTTTAGGCTCAAATGATTTGGTGCCCACCCCCTTCGTGATGTTCTCCATTTCTAAGTTCAGTTAACCTGACACGAGCATTCATCTTTCAAGAAGAACTCGAGATAGTTAAGGAGTCAAAAAGGTATTTGGACACAGCAGCCACTCACTTTCTCGATCTTCTGATTTAACATCACACGACTTCGTCCTTGCTCAGCAATTTCATCAAATTATTCACTTCATTGTTAGTCTCCCTTCCTTTTTTTCCTTTCTTATCATCCATTCTCATCACCTTTTCCCTTTTCTTCTTCTTTTTTTCTTTCTTTTTTTCTTTCTTTTTTTTAAGCTTTTCTTTTTTTCTTTTTTTTTTATTTACCAAGTCGTGTGATCCCGCAATGCCTCCGACTTGTTTGAAGTGATTGTGGCTGCCTGAGTTCTTGGTTGATGAAGAATTACCATTGCGGTATCGTCATCTTTCGGCCTCCTGATGTAAGGGATAACCACTACGGCTTTAATGTTGGTCTCGACCTCCTAATGTGAGGGATAAATCATGATGTCTCAACCTCCTGAGGTGAGGGATAACCATTGTGGATTTGACTTTCCTCAATCTGTTGAAGGATAACCATTGTTGTATCCTTAGATGTGTGCTCCTGATGAATTTTGAATGCTCGATCAGGTTAACTGAACACTACCCGCCCCTGGGTTAAATGTGAGGGTTTTTTTATAGAAAAGAAACTCCTACTTCGAAGGCTCAGAGGGGTTAACGAGGGTTTCACTCCCTTATATCTCCAGTGTTTGGGGATTTGAAACAATGCCTGTACATCATCAACAGGGTTCTACTCCAAAGCATACCATTTGAGTTTTTTTGGTATCATGTTCATCATTCTCCCTACGGAGTTATCATGCTTTATTAACAAGAGTTGAGTATCACAAAAAGCATAGAGAAACATATAAGAGCAAAAGCGAATGGATTTTTTCAAGACAAACATATCCAATGCATTATGATTATAGTTCAATAATAAACAAGTTTTGCATGCAACAGTATTGAACAAACAAGAAAGCTTAAACATGAACATGCATGATGAATTAGGAATTGCCAAAGTTGAGGAGATCCTCTCCGTATGGACTTATTGCTTCAAAAGATCCGTTGAGTCAGAGGAGAACTTCAATTTTGGACCTCAAGTGCGAATGTGATAGCCTTTGAGTCAATCAGGTCTTGAACCTTGTCTCTGAATGACTGACAACCTTCAATCAGATAACCAGGTGCCCCAGCATGGAGAACACACCAAGCATCAACATATGTTCCTGTATAACACTTTAGATTACTTCACAGAAGAAGATTTCGGCAAAGTCATACAGAAGTTGCAAGTGCTCAGCTTTAAGGATTTGAGTTGTGCCAGTGGTGCACAAACTCAAGATACAAGGCGTATTGCTTATCCCTCGGTCGGGAGCCCTCAAAAACAGCGACGGGATTTTGTGAATGCTTTAGGGATTTGAGTTGCCAATGTTGCAAACTCAAAAACACGGAGTCTTGCTTATCCCTCGGTCGGGAGCCCCAAATATAGATGCTGAAAGAGAAAACACCATCAGGAATGGAGGAAACTTGTGTTACTATCGGCGAACAACAATAACCTCTGATGTTTGGCTATCAAAGTCATTACTTGGAACACATAATAGATGTTGTGAAGGAAGCCTCTGAAAGTACAGATTGCAAGTGATTCTCATGAGTTACTCCTTGAAGAAGAACAAACAGTCTACTTGCAGCAGATGAAATGCGATTGACCAGTAGAAACCATTGTGAATAAACTCAAACATCTCTGCATAGAGCAAGTTCTGGACTCTTTGTACTTCAATGCCTTATAAATCTTAACATTATGATCAGGTTCCCCCAACATGGAAAATACCGAGTATTGTCATCGAAACCAGGAGAGCTATCTGTAGTGGGAAAGATCCAAAGCATGAATCTTAATCAATTGAAATTCCAACAAGCAAGGATGCAATTGGACACAAGGCATGGAGACCTCGTCAGCTTGTTTCTCATATTCTTTTTGTCTCTGTTGACAGCGACGTCTACTAAACAAGAAACTCCAAGAAGAGGTGACTTGGGATATGAAGCAGAACCTTGAGAATGAGAGGTGTCTCTGCAAAACACTTTTGATTACTGTCTAGAAAAAGATTGTGGCGAAGTCACACGGAATTTGTAATGCTTTAGGGATTCGAGCAATGCAAATGGTGCAATGCTCAAGATAAACTATGTCTTGCTTATCCCTCGTTCGGGAGCCCCAAGCAACTTCAAAGACAAGCAGATCTAACATCACAACCAGGTGCCCCAGAATAGAATTCACACCTAGTGTCATCGTCAACAAGCAGAGGATTTGTAGACATCCATACAATACGGTGCTTAACCAGTTGCAAATAAAGCAAGCATGGAAGCACATGAGCATAAGATACGTCCTTATCAATACCCCCAACTGAGCTTTCTTCTTGGTCACCCCACAAAGTTGTTTCATGAATGATCTCGGAGCATACAACAGTGACAAACCAAGTTTGTGAGTCTGGAGAAAGTACCAAATCTGAATAAGAGACCCTTGATCTTGAACACTTGTTATGCATGGGATGTATGAGATGCATGATATGAAATCAATGCCATGTTCATTCGATTTCCAAGGAATCTTCGTGTTTTGATTTTATTTTTACAGCAAGAGATGGAAAAGCTCAATACGAGGCTTAAAGACACGATTCCTTGGAAATGGAAAGAACACGTGTGCTAGTATGCTATTTATTTTTTGTACATCATTTTTTGGAAAGTAAACATGCAATGATGTAAAGTGGTGGGGCTTGTTGCCGCCCACCAGGCATTCTGGACTGCCGGTAACACACAGTACAACGCCAAAGGTTCGGCCCCAAATGGTATGCCACACGGAACACAGAATATCAATCCACGGAACCAAAGCCCATAGTCAATAACACACTGGAATAAAACACAGATTACCACTCGAACAAGAACCATAGTACCCCACGAACAGGAACCAATAGTACACTCGAACGAGAACAGCGGTAACCCACGAACAAGAACAGCGGTAACCCACGAACAAGAACAGCGGTCACCAACAATGTACCTGTTAAATGATTATTGATTCCCGCCCCACTCACGGGTAACATCTAGGCCAAGGTAAGGTCATGAAACGCAGTATACGGTCCGCCCGAAGGTAAGCATCATCACAGCGCGGATGCGGGTGACGATAATACCTCCGTTTGAAACCACTACTCTGCTCGTGGTCACATAATCCATCCCGAGACGTACACCTCGAGACAAACCATGCTCCCACTCTATCCTAGGGTTCATATGGTTCACACATAGCCTGGGTATTGGGCCTTTTACCTCTTGAAACACCCACCCAACAGACAGAGATCCAGACAGTCCAGAATATGATGCAGAAAAGTAAAAGCGCACATAGAATGCAATGCAAACAGGTAAATATGCAAAGCAGTAAAAACACCCAATGATAAACACACAAGCGCTAGGATCGACTCGCTGAGTCCGGACCAGCAACAGGTCGAGACGTCCCCAGCAGAGTCGCCAGCTGGCGCTACCGCGAAAATTAACAGAGTCGCCACTAACATATTTATCCTGAAAAGGAAGGGAATGCCAGCAAACCACAAAACAAAACAATGGTCTCACGACTAGAGAAGAGGGTAAGGGAGTCGGTTACGCGAGGGGAAGGTATTAGCACCCCTCGCGCCCATCGTACTCGATGGTATCCACGCCTGTGTCTAAAACTATGGGTGTGTAACAAATCTATGCTAATCTGGACTAAAATGAATGCAGAATGTAGGGAAAAGAAAGGATTATGCTCGCACGGGCCCTACCCCGCTGCCTACGTATCTGTTTTGCAGAATCAGAGCTACCGTAGCTCGGCTAACTAATTTCTGTTTGTTTCGTTTTTTTTAGGTGAACGAGTTACATTCACACTCCGCTGCTCGACCTTTGGAGACTTATGCTTGGGAATGGAGCGGAAATAACAAGCTCTTAAGAAAAGAAAATCAAAGAGTGTGGTTTGTGTTTTAAAGAATGCATGAGGAAAACTTAAGCTAAAGGGGAAAAGCTTGCTACCTAATGTTATCATACAAAGGGTACCAGTCTAAACTAAACTATCAACTTACGGGGAGAAGCGGAAGCAATCAAAGATAGCACAAAACCAGCATCCGCTCGTAAAGCAAACAAACCAACGGCACTGACCGAATGGTAGAAAAGCGGTCCCGCCATAGCCAAGGGGAGCAGCTCAACCCAAGTCAACCAAGCATTAGACCTCGTGAAAATGATCGGGCCATAGACAAGAGGGCGGACCCCTCTCAGCAACCAAGCCGTCACGAATCGTAAAGGAAAACGGTGCGTGCGTACACCGAGCATCAACGTCGAGCAACGCGAGCTATAGGAAAGGCGGGGATCCGGCTACATGAACCCTTTTCCTGACATACTCGACAACAAGATCTTGTGTTGGTTCAGAAGCGAGCAACGCGTAGCGTGCGCATACCAAACGGACTCGATGAGACTAGGCGGGGGTTGATTGCTAACCCTTTCCGCATGCCTTCCATGAGGACTTAACGGAGTGCCATATAGGACTTATTACACCGTGACTCCCTGCAGCAAAGCACACATGTAAACACACCAACAAAAACAGAGCCTCTTTCGAGGGCTTGGCCAGATGCATGTCTAGGTCCTACTTCTCATGTTAAAGGATGATGCGAGAAAGCGATAAAGTACAGAAAGAAGTAAAAGGGAATAGGGGACGATACCAAACGGATAACAAATCCGCAATGAGCTAGCAAGTGTAAGCAAAGAAGTCCGGAGTACTTCGCGTAAGCCATCAACAAGCAAAGCGAGTCAGAAAGCGTCGTCGTGAAAATAAATCACGAGCGACATGTGGTACACGTCGAGCATAACCACACGAGCAACCTGCAAGGGAAACAATCCAGACAATACAGGAATATACATCTCAATGAATGAGAGATCAGGTGAATCGCATCGGGAATAAGTTCGTGTCCCACAAATAAAGTAGAACACGAGACAAGTCGAATCGTAATCGAAGGCTCTCTCGAAGTACCTCGCACATCTCAACAACCAAATCAGTAATAACAAGGAAGCATGCACCGACCATAGAAAATACTAGCAATTAAATTCTAAATGAATTCTAAAAGAAAATCTAGCAAGATTAAATTGTTTTTTATGGTATTTCAACTAAAACTAAAATAGAACTATGTAAGAAAACAATTAAAGTCTAATAAGCAAAAGATTACATGTTTTTTATTATTTTTTTTATTATCTAAAAAAAAATGGAAAAAGAAATTAATTTTAATATGATGCAACATGAAGTCAGGGGGTAAAAGTTGGATATATGGTGTGCATGGCAATTTTGGGCACAGGCCCTAACATGTATTAGGCCCAACAGTAATTGTTTTTGTTCAGTTTTCAGTCAAAAAAGATGGAACATGGGCCAAGGGGAGGTGTGAATCGTGCTAGGCCCTAAGGAGTATTGTTTTGTTCAGCCTCTCAGAATTTTATCCAATTATCAACAATTAAACTATCCGATAAACATTGTTAAACTCACATTAATCTCAATTAAGCTCAATTAAATCAAAAACAAAATGAAAGAGGAAATTAGGTTAGAGAAGTGACCATTGAGATTTTCTCTTCTCCCCCTCGCGAGAACAAACGGCGCGGCGGCAATGGCTTCAGCCTTCTCCGATGAAGCTCTCTGGCGTCACCCCCTCCGACGACTCTCTTATCTCTCCGACCAGTCTCGCTTGGCGCAGATCCTCTCTCTATCTCATCTCCTCTCATTTCACGGTGATAGCGAACCTCTCCGATTGTTGTGCGTGGAAGCGCGTTGTGAGGTTGCGTATTGCTGCGTTCTCGTGTTGAAGCGGATCAAAATGATGATGAAGATTGATGCTATGGAGTATTCGAAGATGTCGGTGACGAGGAATTCGAGCGCTCGTGTTAACCTTTTTGCTCTTATTTATCTGATTCTCGTTTCATCTTCTCCTTCTTCTATGCAGTTGATGTGAACGCGTCGCGATGATGATGCAAACACTGTGTGAGTTCAATCGAATGGTGAACGTTGTGATGCTGAATGATATGCTGAAGACGTTGTTGCATACAAGAAGAATTAACGCAGATGAGGATGAACAGAAACACCTTCTTGCGGTTGCAGAATTCTGGCGAAGATGCGATTATCCGAGCGAGGCCATTCAGAAGGTTTGCGATTATCGTGATTGAACTAAACCGTGTCAATTCCAAAGTTTGTTACAGTTGAGTTTTGAGCGAATTCAAGGTGAAGAGTTCTGAGATTGAAGAGAAGTGTTTGATGAAGGTGAGGATCTTTGAGTTTTTCTGGCTTTCTTGCAGGATTTGTGGAAGGTGAAGGTTATTGGAGAAAGTTCAAAAACCTGAAGAATCCATTATGATGATGGTTGTTGAAGAAGATTGAAGCATTCAAGATTGGAGAAGAAGATTGAGAGAGAAGAAGTTTGTTACATTTTTTTGGAATTCTGTTATCTTTCTTGTTTTTGTTTTCTGATTCTCCTCCTTCTCAATTTCTCTTTGTTATTTTGTTATCAATTTTCCCCTTTGAAGTTCTGCTATCCCTTTCTGATTTCTGTTAGCTCTCTTTTTGTTATGCTCTTCCCCTCCATTTCTCTTATGCTCATTCGGTTCAGTTTATACAAGTTCCGCTCTCGTGAAGCTTCTTGAACCGGTTCTGTACTTTTGAAAAGCAGGGCTGCAAGTTTTTTGTAACATAAATTGGGTTTATGGACTATAATGGGCTTTTCTTTTGTAATTCCATTTTTTCCGTAATAAATGGTATGGACTTTGAACAATGTATGGATGGATATTTGTTGATATTTGGATTTTTGAATTTTTGAATGGACCATATTCGAATAAAATGATGATGATGATACTTGAATAACAACTTCACACTTCTGCCCCAATTAAATTTTCTAACCCAAACTGATAAGGCATGGCAAATAACAAACGATGATGAGGAGCGCTCACTATTTTGAATCAATGGACCGTGACGCTTTGGAATGATGACACCTTTGGATGAACTTTGAATAACACTCATTGAAATTAGCTTGACTTGTATCCTTGAGGAACAAACATCTTGAACAAAATATGAATAATAGAACCAAATAGATCATCAAATCAACTTCAACCTCACATAATTGAGACCTTAACTCCTTAATTCAAAGTATAATGGAGCCTTGGACACAATACTCTTCTTAAGCTCATAACTTTGCACCATGACTCGTTCTTTGTAATTCACCTCACAAACCCTTGACTTAATGATCTTGAAACAACGAAAATTCTTTAATTTTTCTTGATTTTTAAGCGACGAAATAAACGTCCTTGATAACTTAAAGCACAGAGAAAGAGGGCAAATTTTTGGGTGCAACACATGGATCGGGAGCAATGTGAACTACATTGTTCGTGATGTTGGTTGGCTCTAATCCTAGATGGCGTGGAACAAGAGCGATGTGAACCAAATTGTTCATGATTGGTGGCTCTGTTCCTAGATGGCGTGGATTCAGGAGCGATGTGAACTTAATTGTCCACGATACTGGTACCACATGCATTGAGTATGTGAGTCAGTCTCACTGTATTGCATTGTTGTTAACATGATAAATGAGTTCTGTGGTTGATGTATATATTATATGATGATTGTTGTGGATGGTGTGGAAGTGTGAGATGTAGATTCTATGACTATGCATTATTATATTGCTATATACTTATTATTATTCATTCTCATATATTGTTGTAATATTTCACATTTCTATTAGAATGATACATTATACGACATCAGTGCATATAGTCAGGAGTAGTTCCAAGGTTGCGTAGTTTTGAAGAGGTTGCTCTTTATTTTATTCGAGTTGGCGTCATTGCTCTGATACGTAACACTAGGGGGGTGAAAGATTATTTATTTCGTTGTTTTTGGTGATTTGTTTGGAGTCTTATGACCTCTCTGTTATTTGAATAAATGTTGTTTTATGTTGGATGAAATTTGTTTTAACAACAAGTATGAATCTTTTTCCGCTGCGTAATAACAATTGAAGTTGAAAACTTTGAAGTTTTGTTTTGGTTCATCCGTAAATTGTGTTATGTATCTATAAATATTTTGAGCAGGTTTATTATATTTTGAAAATGTGGCATTCTAATTGCGTGTTTATTATTTCGGAAATTTACTCTGATTTTAAATTAATATTCGTTAGGAAATTAAGGTGTTACATTAGTGGTATCAGAGCAGGTCGGTCTGTCCGACCAATTTGTTGAGTCAGCAGTGTGGTTTGACAGTTGAATAATGTTGATGTATTTCTTGTAACTGTTGTTTCCTGTGATGGTGTGAAATAGATAAAATAATTGGAAGAAATGGTGTTGCTATTGATGCTGCTTTGTAGGTTGTTGCTCAGGTTGTGCAACATTAGCCTAATGTCAACGAGAATGATGGGTCACGTCTCTTAGAAACATTTCAGAGGAACCATCCGCCTACTTTCAATGGTAGGTATGATCTTGATAAAATGTATGCTTGGTTCAAGAAGATTGAAAGGATCTTTCGAGTCATGGACTGCTCTGAGGCACAGAAGGTGCAGTTTGGTACGCATGTGTTGGCAGGAGAAGCTGCTGACTATGGGTTGGTACCCGTCAGATAATGGTAGCGGTAGGCGAGGTTGTTACTTGAGTTGTGTTTAGCATAGAGTTTTTGAGGAAGTATTGTCCAGAAGATGTGTGTGGAAAGAAAGAGATTGAATTCCTATAGTTGAAGCAAGGGAATTTGTCTATAACTGATTATGCTGCTAGTTTCGTGGAATTGGCGAAGTTCTATCCGCATTATAGTGGGGCGACTGCTGAATTCTCGAAGTGTATCAAGTTTGAGAATGTGTTGCATTCGGAAATCAAGTAGGCAATTAGATAACAGCAAAATCGTAGGTTCCTAGAGTTGATAAATAGTTGCATAATTTATGAAGAGGATAATAAGGCCTATTACAATATCATGAGCAAGTGGAGAAACAAGCCATGTCAAAACAATGGGAAGCCTTATAATGCTCTAGTTGGCAAGGGCAAACAACAAGTTGTTGATGGTACGAGGCCAAGTGGGGGAGGTACTCCTGCTAACCTTAAATGTTTCAAATGCGATGAGTTGGGACACTGAATCAGTGAATGTACGAGCAATGTAAATAAATGTTTCTGTTACGGTAAAGTTTGGCATGTGGTGGCTGATTGGAAACACAAGGTGGTGATTTGTTCCAATTACAGCGAAGAGGGGCATATCATTACTCAATGTTAGAAGCCAAAGCAAGCTCAACCTGATGGGAAGGTGTTTGCTTTAGCAGGGAATTAAACATCCACTGAAGGCAGGCTGATCAGAGGTATCTGTTTCATTAATGGTAGTTCTTTAATTACTATTATTGATACTGGTGCTACGCATTTCTTTATTGTTGTTGATTGTGTAAAAAGGTTGAATTTTATGTTGTCTTATGTGAATGGATAGATGGTTATCGATACTCCAATTAAGGGGTCAATGACTACTTCTATAGTATGCATGAAATGTCATTGGCCGATCTTTGACAGGGATTTTGTTATGGATCTAGTTTGTTTACCGATGAGTGGTCTGGACGCGATCTTAGGTATGAATTGGTTGAAATTCAATTAAGTTCATATTAATTGCTACAACGTGTCTGTTCGGTTTCTTTCTCATAATGAGGAGGAGGAAACTGGTTTATTGTCTGCTAGGAAATTGACCGAGTTGATGTAGGATGAAGCTAAGGTGTTTTAATTGATTGCATCCTTATCGATTAAAAATAAAGCTGCAATTGATGAGTTGCAAGTGGCGCGTGACTTTCTTGAAGTTCCAGATGATGTATTAGATGTGCTGCCAAAAAGATAAGTGGAGTTCTCGATTGATCTTGTTACTGGTACCAGACCCATATCTATGGCACCGTACAAGATGTCGACATCTGAGTTAGCAAAGTTGAAGAAAAAAATAGAAAATTTGCTTGATAAGAAATTTGTGAGACCAAGTGTGTCGCCTTGGAGAGCTCCGGTGTTCCTGGTGAAAAAGAAAGATGGTAGTATGAGATTATGTATAAACTACCGACAACTGAATAAGGTGACGATAAAAAACAAGTATCCACTTTCGAGAATAGACGGCTTGATGGATCAGTTGGTGGGAGCACGCGTATTTAGCAAGATTGACTTAAAGTCGGGTTATCATCAAATCCGAGTTAAAGATGACGATATTCAGAAGACAGCTTTTTAGGACTCGATATGAGCATTATGAGTATTTGGTGATGCCATTCGGCGTTTCTAATGCACCAAGTGTATTCATGAAGTATACGAACAAGAACTTCCATAAGTATATGGACAAGTTTGTGGTGTATTTATTGATGACATCTTGATTTATTCTAAATCAGAGGAAGACACATGTTGAGCATTTGCAAATTGTTTTGCAAGTGTTAGAAGAGAATAAATTATATGCAAAGTTATCGAAGTATGAGTTATGGCTAACAAAGGCGAGTTTTCTTGGCCACATAAGGGTAAAGGGAATGACACAAAAGAGTTATATAGTTTTGGTCTAATGAAGTGACCTGTTACTTTCTTTAATAATTGATATTAAGAGTATCTACTATTGCTTGAGAGCTTTTAGAAGGTTAAGCTCACAAACCTGCTTATACTAGGAAATGAAGTTTAAGGTTAACTTCTAACCAAACAATAAAATAAGTTTGAAGTGGTTAGACTTCAAACAAAACAAAAAACCAAACAACAAGCTCACTTTAAGCAGTTAGTCTTCGAACCAAATAAAGATTTTGCATGAACTGAGCCTTGACAAACAAAGAGAAAGTTACTCTGTCAAAACAAAGAGCACAAACTTAACTTAAGATTTCTTAACTATTGTATATTCTTCCCCAAGTCTTAGAGTTTGTTTGTGTTGTAATATGTCTACACCTCTAATTCTACATCAAATGTAGTTTATCACATTTCTTAACTATAATTATAGAGTTAGAAGTCTACTGCTTGTGTGCCTGAGCATTTGGAAGTCTCTTGCTTGTGTGCTTGATCATTTGGAAGTCTCTTGTTCGTGTGCTTGAGCAATGAAGTCCCTTACTTGTGTGTTTGGACATTAGGTGTCTCTTGCTTGTATGCTTGAGCAATTTATAATTATATTAAATGCAAAGGGATTGAACTACTCTTGATTTGTAGGAGGAACCAAGATAATTGTTTTTGTGTTTTCTTGCCCTCTTCTTTATTTCTGATCAACTTTATTTCGCTGTTAATCATCAGACTCAGACTCAAATTCTATCCTTATGATCAAAATTCGATAAAAGATTCGTAAGAGAAAAAGTTAACACACTTCAACCCATCTTCTTGGATTTTATCACCTTCATAGTTGTCATAATCAAATGCACATTCTTGAGAGCTATTTTGATCACTTCTCTAATAACCTACAAAATATGGTTCCGTTATACTTTAGGGTGTGCTAGAAGAATTACGATTAGCAAAAGAGCTTGCGTTTCGAGTTATTGAGCTTCATATATATTTCAAAGTGGTTGTTGAAAACATTTTGAGTTATGGACATGGTAGTATTATCCAAATGCGATTGGTTCAACAAATTCAGGGGTTACCCAACCTAGATTGGGTGCAGGGGTGAGAATAAGTCAAACCAACTAACACGGGCCTACGACCTAGCCTACACAGGTCCGGACCAGGCCAAATTTTTTAAATAAAAAATTCTTAAACTTTTTATAGACCTATTTAGTTAAAAAGAATATGCCACACACCATAAAAAATCGACCTATTTAAATAAATATAAATAAATTTATTATTATTATTATTATTATTATTATTATTATTATTATGTTATATTTTTAATTAAAATAAAAAAAATAAAATTTAATTATTTTAAAAAATTTATGAAAATAAATTAAAAAAACTTTATAAATACATTTTCATAAATCAGTATTATTTCTTAATAAATCGGTTTCTTATCTTAAAAAATTAAAGTAAGAATATTTTTTTTTTTTTTGCGCGCAAGTAAGATTTTCTTTTGACGCAATAAAAAAAACCCTGGTTAAACAAATTTATCGAGTATCTGTTAGCTGCGTGTGATTAGGGTTTGCACTTCGGAACCCTCAATTCTCAGCGGCATGGCAAAGAAGGAGAAATCGAGACCCAATGCAACAGAGCACGAACAACTCAACGAAACAAGCGACAATCTCGATGGCGCTTCCACGCCATCACTCGTGTTCATCAGCGATGATGACGATGAAGAAGCTAATCAAGATCTGAGTCTCAGAATCGTGGAAAAGGCCCGACGAAATCGAGAGGCAAAGCTTGCACCAAACGACACCGTTTTGAATGGTGTCGATTCTTCTCTGGTTTCTCCATCGCAGCAATTTGAATTCAAGGAGATTCAAAGCGACGCCGTTTTAGATGAGCCGAGTGGGATAGCTTCCTGGGAAGTGATGGAAGAGAAGAAAACGACAAAGTTGATTGTGGACTCTGGGGATTCAAGTGTACGTCTTATTCTGTGTTTGGCTTCTAATTTTTGCAAAAATGTTTTTTTTTTCTTCTTCTGTTTTTATTGATTTTATATAGAATTGAGTTTTCTTAGTGTGTAGCTCAATTTTATCCCTTTTGAAATTCAACTAGATTATGATTCGATTGAATAGCGAGTTGGGTGAAATACTTTGGATTTTTTTAATGCTTGTCTTTTTTCCGTAGGTTATTATTATAGATTCAGATCAAGAGGTGGAAGAGATAATCAAAACTTCAGAGAATCATGAGATTGTGGATCTGGAAGCAAGTCCGGTTCAGATAGGTGACAACGCGGTTCTGCGAAAGCTGCTTGTGAGTTGATATATTTGATCTGAAATGTGATTGATTTTCAAAATATTGTAAGCTGAGGAATGCTTAGTTGGGTATATTTCTCCGTGTTTCTTTTATACCAGCGAGGTCCGAGATATTTTGACCCTCCAGATAGTAGTTGGGGAGCATGCTATAATTGCGGCGAGGAAGGTCATGCTGCTGTAAACTGTACAGCAGCGAAGCGGCTGAAACCGTGCTATGTGTGTGGTGGTTTGGGACATGCTGCAAAGCAATGTACTAAGGTATGTTTGCTTGCCTATTGGCTTACGAAGGTTTTAAATTGAAAGTGTTTATACTGAGATCTGCTTGATGGTTTTGTAGACAAATTGCTATATATGTAAGAAAGGTGGCCACCGTGCTAAAGATTGTCCAGAGAAGCACACGACGGCACGTGTTCCTAAAAGCTTAGCTGTATGCTTGAAGTGTGGGAATTCTGGGCATGATATGTTTTCATGCAGGAATGATTATTCACCGAATGATCTCAAGGTTGTTCTTTTATTTTTTGTCATATAATACAAATTCGCCAGAGGTTTTTGGTTAAGTTTGCATTAGAATAGTGTCTTACTCTTACATTGGATATGAATGGTTCAGTCAGTGATTCTTTTCTTTCTCTCTTCTGTTTAATTAGGAGATTCAATGTTATCTCTGCAAAACATTTGGCCATTTGTGCTGTGTCAATACTGTTGATGCAATACCGGGAGAAATTTCTTGTTACAAATGTGGTCAGATGGGTCATACTGGTTTGGTAAGTTATCTTTAATAAATAATATTGTTATTTACGCGCCTTTCTGGTGATAAGCATCGCTTGTTTGTACTCTACTCGTCATTAAAATAGCAGATGGATGCTGCATCATAACTAGCAAGTAGCAGATGGATGTACATCTTGTAATCATCACCAAAATATCCCATTCCATATAGTTATTTAGATATGCTAATTTTTCATCTATAAAATTCCAGCTACTAAGATTGAAGAGAAAAAAGATGTCAAATAATATTATGCACCTTCTCCAGATATTTACTGTCCCAATTCAATGATTATCAATATTCATAACCCATCCATTTGTAAGGTCAAATCTTGCCATATTTTTTTATTTTATTAAAGTATAATGCTGTATTAAAATTACATGACTATATTACAATAACTTTATTAAATAAAGCGAATTCAATGAGAACTGAAACATTGAAGGGTTGAGTTTGAATGTAATTTTCTCAACTATATATTTATGAATAATTTTCAAAATCTTTGACCCAACTCATGAAATGCTTCCTTTAAAATGAAACTATTGGCAAATATAAATTTGAGAATCAATTGATGCAGGCATGTTCAAGGTCGTACGGTGAGACTACTGGTGCTGCCACACCTACTTTGTGCTATAGGTGTGGTGAAGAGGGGCATTTTGCCCGAGAATGCACAAGTTCTATCAAGGTACGTTTCAAAAATATATCGTAAGGTTACTAAAATTATACAGCTGTTTGTCTTTTATTTTCCATGTTCACTTGTGTCATAGAGTAAGTAGTTTTGTGACTGCTTTGTTTTTCTTCCACAGGCAGGGAAGAAGAATAGTGAATCATGGAACAACAAAAATAGAAGACCCTATAAAGAAAATGATTACATGGGGCATTGGTCTGCACCTCATGATATGGGTAAGATGCACAAAAAGAAACGGCCTCTTACAGACGAAAGAGGCCTTACACAACCTAAGAAATCAAAGAGTAGAGGTGGCTGGACTAGGGAGTTTCCTTCAGAAGAAAGAAGCTTTTCAACACCTAAGAAATCAAAGAGTCGAGGTGGCTGGACAAGGGAGCTTCCTTCAGAAGAAAGAAGCTTTACAACTCCCAAGAAATCAAAGAGTAGAGGTGGCTGGACAATGGAGCATCCTGCAGAAGAACGAGACTTCAACACTCCCGTGAAATTCAACAGCAGAGGTGGATGGATGACTGAGCACCCTGGAGACTTCTCTTCTTCAAAGTCCAACAGGAACAGTTGGATGTCTGCGGGGACAGCATATGCTAGAAGCACTAATATGCACGCCAGTGGTAGTGGAAGTCGAACTCCAGGCTGGAGTTCTCAATCTTCTAAGGCATGGAAGGGTCAACATTCCGAAGCCTCAAATTCCGCTTTCCAACATAGATACTCGTCATCAAGGTATGGCAACTCTAATGATGATGGATACAGGAGTAATAATTCAGCATCAAGGTTTGGCAACTCTAATGATGATGGATATAGGAGAAATCATTGGTGGTAGCTTTGGCTTTCACATTCTCATTAGTTCCATCTGTAAACTTATAGAATTACTCCTACTTGCAAGTTCTTAAAATTAATAATATTCATTTTTCCATATCAGTTACTCATTCAATACAATTGTCTTAATTCTGTCTATCTGGTTGAGAGCAGACAATCTTCACTGGTGGTACTTGTTATGTCGGCAACTTTCTATCACTGCTTACAAAATCTTCAATGAGAAGTAGCAGGGTATGTTTTGAATATTGTCCTTTTACTATAGGACTTGTACCGTGTTTATTTTCTTCCCTTTATTCTCAAGTTAGTTGATTAGGTTGTCTTCTGTTAGTTTGTTAATTTATCCTGCTTCATTTGGTTTGTTCGTCAGCACTTCCTTTGTACAGATGTATAAGCCATTGGCTCAACAATAAGTTCTTTTCAATCAATCTGATTTCTATCATTTTATGGTATTTTTTATTTAAGCTCTTCCAAGCAAAATGTATTCAAACACAAGATTTTAAGTAGGATCGGCCGGTAGGTGAAATATCCTAAAATTAGGATCATGGCATGTGAGATTAATAAGACATCATCACGGGTATCCAAAAGACATAGCATTACGACAAAACTCAAAAGAGACAGCATTTGTGTTTGATAAAATTATGGTTTAGGGTTCAACTAAGCTTTGGTTTTCCACTCAAAGTTAACCCGGGTTTTTAATAAAAAAAATCTGCTGTGATCAAGCTTTGACAGTAATGCATGTAAAATCTTACAATCTTGCGAACTATCATTCATTCTTTGATTACTCTTCATATGAATCTCTTTCAATGTGGTGGATTTAGAAACTTTCTCAAGAAATTCCTTGTGCCTGGTGATCTTGATAATCAAGTAAAATAAGACAAATGATTGGTTAAAGTATGAATTTGGGGTTTCCCGAATAATTTGTTTTTAATTGAAATTTATTAATCAGTTTAATCACTAGATTAGTTCATATATATTTTTAGGATTATAAAAAATAGTTTTGAATATTATTTTTCATTAACCACACTCATTATTATAAGATTATTTATTGAAAGTTTTTTCTTTTAAAAATTTTTGGGTGAATTTTTTTTGAAAGTTATGTAGTTTTTCATCATAATCATATTCTAGAGTTTTCTAGATTATATTTTTCTCAATATTTTAAACAAATAAAAAATTCTAAATATTAATTTAAAAAAAAATGGCGTATCTTTGTTTACCTAGAAATTATGATTAAAATGATGATATGGTTTGTTATTTTACAGTGTCTTCCGGGCCCTGTGCCCATTAATCCAATAAAAAAGTAACATTATCCAAACACATTTTATCTTCTACGTTATCTCTATCCTAATTTCCTTCCTCACACATACACTTCAAATGGATAGAACTTCAACAAACACTTTGAGACATACCAAGCAAAACATTGCAAGGTTCAATTTTTGAAAACTATATATTAAATTATCATTAAAAAAGTAACCATGTCTTTGTCCCTCTCTTGTGCTACCACAAAACCATCTTTGAAGTTCCACAGTTGCTTGAAACCTCAACATCAGAGACCAAATAATTCAGTAACATTTGTGAGGTGTGAGTCAAAAGACTCATCAGATGAGAATGAGTTTCTTCAAAAACGTTCAAAGTTGGATAAAGGGTCTCCCGTTATCATCATTGAAGCTCCAAGAATGATCAAAACAGCAGCTTCTGTCCCTTGCCTCAGAGTTAATTCTGGCTTAGTCAAACCTGGTGATGTTGGAAGGTATTTCACCTTATCTCTTAATCTTTCATTAGATTAATTATATATTAGTTAAAGTGAAAATCCAGTGATTAATTGTATATGAGATTCATTTGGTGCATGCAGAATTGTTTCAAGAAAGCCAAAGGATGTTTGGGCTGTGAGGCTGAGCATTGGAACTTATCTTATTGATGGCAAATATTTCAAGCCCTTAGATCTGGCTGAGTATAGCTAGCTGAATATATATAATATTAATAATAATCATAGACAAATTGCTCTTAATTAATTTGTGGACTTTGTTGTATAAATTAGTTAAGCAAAATATTAAAATTCTGGCTTCTCTATTCTTGTATACCAGAATGCATGATATATTTCAGTTATTATCTGTCAGTTAATTTTCCCAACTCATAATTAGATAACATCTTGGAATTATTATTATTTTTTTCTTGGAACTAATAAGGTTCTTTAGGAACACAAAACACCTTGAGAAATGATTCTTCAAATGTTTATAGGATGACTCAAAAAGAGATAGAAAAACCCAACATGGCTTACCACTCAAGAAAAACAAATTGACCTTACCCTCAACTTTGAGGTTATAGAAGCATAAAGACAGAGAAAACCACCTTAAAGTTCTTGCTTGCCAATTCAAAGAATCTAATATAAGCCAAACTATTAGGAACAACCTGAGAAACAAGGACATTAAGCCAACGAAAGATTCGAATTGAAAAAATAGGTATGAAGACCAATCTTTGTAAATACGACCTTATGAATGTAGAAGAAGCTTAATTCGTCTCTCCTTAAAGTAACTTCAACCACGTTCTTTATAAGCAGATACAATCTAAATTATGAAACCTATATTTAATACAAATATTGTTCTCTCAGAGTCAACATCCTCATTTTGATCATCATTTTATGAAGATTAATAGTGTTCACAACTAAGATAATAATAAACACAGACAATGATTAAATATATGAAAAAATAAATGGAAAGTCGAGGTGCATAACACGTGAAAAAATTGAAATTTAAAATGTTGACGAAATGACTAATATCATAATCAAACAAAATTTTTACACAGGTTAAACTTCAAACCAAACAAAACTTTTCTATAGACTAAACTCCAAACTACACAGAAACTCTTACCGAGATATTACTCAAAAAAATACACTCTTGAATAAATACATGTTCACAATAGTCCATTAAGTGTTGATAAAGTCGTTCAAATGATATATATTAATTGAATTAAATGAGCGTAAGCTTTTGGTCTAGCAGGGCCGGCCTGCGAAACATGGTTAATAATTTTGTTAGTTATTGAAGTGGTAAAACTGATTAATATAAAATAAATAGTTTTAGACAAAAATAAAATAAATAGATAATAATACAAGTCCTTAACGACAGTTTTATATTTATGTTGTAAAAATATTCTAGAATTTTTAAAAAGTAGTTTTTTTTTATTTAAAAAAAACCTTATAAAAAAATATAGTAAATTAATGATAATAAAGTTATAATAACAGAACATATGATTGGACCAAATATTATGAAATCAATAGTTAGAGACAAAAAAACGCTTTGATTCCAAGAGGAGACTATAAAGAGAAGACTACTGTGTCGAAATTAATACAAATAATAAAGTAATATAGTAAGTTTACAAGGTAACATATGATTGGACCAAAAATAAACACCGTTTGGAATTGGATCCAAATCCGTTAAGTTTACAAGTCTATATAAATGCATCTTATGTACCACAACATCATATCAGTTTTGTGAAATGAAATATTGTTATTAAAGTTAAAATTTTCTGCCTTTGGTCTCTGTTTTTCTACTATGTGTGTGTGATTTTGTGGAAAATTTATGACTCACTTAATTATATCACTGTTTTTTTCAAATGTTAGTTAACCATCTTCTATTCTATATATAGTATGACTTTCATCTTTCTCTAGTTTGATATTTGGCTAAATAGTTTTCTTATCATCTGTTTCTTAATTTTGTCCTTTGTTTTTGTTTTTTGAGGCACTTGGAATTCTATAAGGGCTGTGCAACATTAATTTAAGGTGTTAATGTCTTTGAAAAGATTTGATGTTTTTATTAGTTTTCGTGGAGAAGATACTCGTAGAAACTTCACCAGTCATCTTTATGAAGCTCTTAGCAAGAGAGTTCTAACTTTTATTGACGACAATGAGCTTGAAAAAGGAGATGAGATCTCATCAGCCCTCGTCAAAGCCATTGAGGAGTCAAAAGCATCTGTAGTCATATTCTCAAAACACTATGCTTCTTCAAAATGGTGTTTAAATGAACTCGTCAAGATTCTAGAATGCAAGAGAGATCGAAAACAAATTGTAATACCTGTATTTTATGAAATAGAACCATCTCATGTGAGGAATCAGACGGAGAGTTATGGGCAAGCTTTTGAAGAACATGAACAACATTTGAGACACAATAAAGACAAATTGCAGAAATGGAAAGATGCTCTCACTGACGCAGCAAATTTAGCTGGATGGGACTCTCAAAATTATAGGTAAATAAATAAAATTATTTAGTTACTTAATTCATGTGCATCTTTTCTTTTTCTATTTATTTTATGAATATGAATACCATATTAGATTAGATTAGATATGTTTACTCAACTCAAAACATAAGAAACACAATTGTCACAACTATCTCTACTCAAGTTATTTTGCATTCAAGTTAATAAAAACACTCTAAAAACTTTGATTTTTTTTTGGTTACAAAGGAAGGCCTAAGCCTAGAAAAAAAAACTACACAACTAAATTTCTAGAATACAATTCATCACCGTTGTCCTTCTCTACTTGATGCACTAACCACTCCGGAATCTCCGTAAAAATCAAGGTTTCACCTGCAAGCTTCTTCCCATCTAGAGTTAACAAATTGGCACACTTGTTAGTTTCTCTAAAATTATGAGTTATCTCCACTGCTTCAAAATAAGCCATTAGACTCTTAATTTGACACACCAAATTTCCCGCAACTGTACCTTTAATAACTTCCTGCAAAATCATATCCACAGCCTTTTTAGAGTCATACTCTACAACCACCCTATTACACCTAATGTCTTTAACCAGCCTTAGGCCACTATAGATACTCCACAACTCAGCCATCATAATACTACAATATTCAATGCTTTTCGAAAATCCTCCTAACCAAATGCCCTTATCACCCCTAACAATACCTCCACACCCCGGCAAACCATTGCTATTATGAGCTCCATCTACATTCAACTTGACAAAGGAACTCTTCGGTGGCCTCCACTTCAAAAACTTCTTTTCTTTATTTGAACCATAATTCTACTATTTATCCTCATTGCCTCCTGATAATGTTCCCAATTATCCAAAATGACCTCCTTTTGGTATAAAGGTCTATTATAATTCTCATCATGCTTTTCTTTGTTTCTCCATTCCCACACAGTATGTCATCCAACTGCCCAAACATTACCCCAGTCTGGATCCAGGTTAGTATTACCACTCATATTAATGTCTAACCACTGCTGCCAATCCACTTGGAAGAAGGCTCTGTGGATTACCGCTGGAACTAAACTCTCCCACATACCTCGAACCTTATTGTAGTCTTGCAAGGCATGAAGAGAAGTTTCGTTAGCAGCACCACAACATGAGCACCCATCAACCCCAAAGCCAACGATACTAATGCAATAATTCGTGCTTAATCTATCATGATACAGGATCCAAATAAAGCTTCGAACACATTTCGGCACTTTCAACTTCCAAATTCTATTCCACTCATCACTGGCTTCTACATCACCATCTTGTGTCATCTCTCTATACATCTGACCAATAGAGAAATGCCCTTCCTCATTAGTTGCAGTAACTAACTTGTCATCACCGCTTTCCTCTATCGGAGTCGAGATAGTCGTAATCTTGAACTTAATCCTATCAGGGAGCCATCACAAGAAATTCCAATTCCACTTACCATCTCCATCCACTAAGTCGCACAGTCGGGCCCCTAACAGCTCCATTGGGATTGTAGTATCAAGCTCTGCTATGCAGCAGCCTTTATCAAACCATTTCTGGTCCCAAGGCTTAATTATGTAACCACCACCCATCCTCCACATACTTACCTCCAACAACTTGTTCGAGGTGTTAGCAATAACTTTCCACAAATTAGAGTGTGTGGTCTTAGCTTGAAGAATACCATCATTATGCTCCACCTTATATTTATGTCTCAACACCTTACACCACAAGTCCTCCTCCCCATTAATAATCTTACAACCCAACTTCATAACATAACTCTGATTCATAATGTTTAGGTCCCTCAAACCAAGACCACCATCCCTCTTAGCTTTTGTAACTGTATTCCAGCCCACCGCGTGATGTTTTCTTTTTATTTCCGTATCAACCCAAATAAAACCACGCTGCAGCTTTTGAATATCTTTGACACACGCTTTCAGAAGTAGGCTAGTCATCATAGGATACACTGTGTAACTCGGTGAACTGACTTTTATTTTATTTTTTAAAGCAACCAATGTTGCGGTGAGCATGAGTCGCCACCGACTTTTATTTTGTCCAATTTTAGGAAAGGTAAAAAGTACAGAAAAAGACCTTTTAAAAAGAAAACGGGCTCGGGGGTAGTTTATGAAAAGGGAAGGTGCAAGCACCATTTTCATCCGTAGTTATCTACCCTTTTCATCCGTAGTTATCTACGGGCTCTTAGTTTGCTTAGCTCATGTTTGTTTGTTTTCAGTTGAAAAGGGGCATAAGGACTTTAGCGTAAATGCGTAGCCTTAGTTTTTGAAAGAATATAGAAAAGATGTTTTTTAATTGAACTAGGCATATTAAGAGCATTACCCTAAATAGTTGGTCTTTTTCTATGCTTTTTAAAGTTCCTAGGACTATCCATACTATATAGAAGTAGGTAGTCCTTGTTTATATTGGACGTATGAGTCATCGAAGGGTCATCGAGGTCGTTTGAAGGCAATAAGTAGAGGTACCTTTAGCAAGTTCGAAGGGACGATCGTCACTTTTTCGTAGGCAACAACCGAGGGTCATCGAGGGACTTAGTGACGATTTTATATCGAGGGACCTTTGCTAATGGGTACCTCTACACTTTGAGGGACACGACCTTTATACGTAAGGCAACCAAGAGGGGCGTACCCTAGAGGTGAGTGAGTGCGAGTGTATTGGATTTGAGTATTTTATCTTGCGTTAGGTTAGCTACGATTTGCTTTTAGTATTGCCATACACACCTAATTACTAATAGTTAATAATTTAAATGTGCGGAAAATAAAAGCGAAACATAAACCTAGCTATTACATGGCTTCGGGGTGGGGGATTACAAATTTAAATGAGAATTAAACCGAAAAATAAAAGATAATATATACAAAATTGCAAATGTCCATAAGAAGTATCCCGAATGCTCAATGACAGTAATACCTCGCAATCAATATAAAGGTGTTAGAAAAATAGCATAAAATAAAATATGAGGAATATGGAAAATATGGACAAAATTGAATTCTAAAGAGAAATATCAAATAAAGACATATTTTTTAGTGTTTTTTCTAATTATTAAAAAAAGTCTAATTCTAAAACATGTATTTTTAATTTTTAATTTTTATATAGCTTAAATATAGAAAAGTTAGTTAGAGCATAAATATAGGGGGTGGTATTTGCCACATGTACCACTTGTGTCAGAATAGTATGGATAATTGAATGCAAATGGTGTAGTATTATATAACCACAGTATCCAAATAATGCTACGGTGCTTTTCAATTTTTTATTATATTAAATGTTAAGTTAGTGTATATTGTGTGATTAGTGGGACCCATTTTAAAATTTTAGATGAATAGTATGGATATTTACAAATTTTAATTAGGTGGTTTAAATAATTGAAAAGTGTGAAATAGTAGAGTATATTAAGTAGGGTCCATTTATACCACTAAATTGGATGGTATGGATGTGGATGCTATTAGAATCTATATGAAATTATTCCGAATTAACTTACTCCTAAAATCAAGGTAATTACACTAACCTAATTATTATTCTACACTCCTAATTACTAATTAATATTAATAATAAAAAGCTTAAGAAAAATACCTATACAAAAGTTAAGAAGCGGACCATATCTCCCACTTTCTTGCTTATAATTTCTTTTTTATAAAAAAAAAAACAAAACAAAATTAATTTAAAGAAACCAAATTGAAACATGACTCTTTCAAACTTTCATCTTCCAATAGGAAACTGACACATAGCATTAGAATTAAAAATAAATAAAGCAATAAATAAATAGTAGTAAATATTAGGAACAAAAAGTTACTCAGATCCCTCTTCTCTTATGCGTGTGGCATTCTCTCTTAATATAGAAGAGATAACATCTTTTTCTTTTTTATTCTTGCATGAATCCAAGTAACAACATACAAATCTAATCTTCAACCATCCAACAAGGAAAAAAAAACTAAAAAAGGATTTAAAGGAGGGGTGGCTTACGGTTGATTTTTCGGACTCGGCCGTGAGAAGCGGAGGCCACTGTTTTGCGGTGTGGCGGTCGTGAAGGCGAGATGGTCGACGGAGGATTCGCGGTGTCAATCGGAACAGGCACGGTGGGTGGAGATCCGTCGGAGCTTTGGCGAGCGGGCCATGGTTGCGAGGCCGTCGGCTTGCTGCGGCGAGACGGGCCTTGTTCGTTGGGTCTGTTCGTCGATGGTGGCGAATCCTTTCAAGCTTTTTGAAAGTTACCTATCATGAAATAAAAAAACAGAAAGTTAATGGCTGTGGGACTTTGGATTTGGGTTGTTTATGATTATGGCTTGAATGTTGTTTTGTGTGAAGCAGTGATAGATTTGGTATTTGGATTGGATCTGATTTGAGGATGATGATGATGGTGTTGTAGTTAGTGTTTTGACAGGGGTTTTGATTGTGGTGTAATGGTTATGAAGGTTAGTGAAAAGAAAAAGGGTTAGTGTTAGTGATAAGGTCTATACGTGACGGAGTATTTTGACTCATACTACGAAAAAGACAAAGGATTTCACTTGGTTCATAATATTATGGAAATTGTGTGTAAGAAATTGTTAGTTTTAGAGGGATGATTAGTGCACTGTACGTGTAATATGTATGGGAGAGGCAATAAGGGTTCGTGGTCTGAAGGTGTTATACGTAAGAGAAAGGTTGAAAGTTGGTTTCCCCCTTGTGTGTAAGCAAGGTCTCTATTTATATTAGAATTTTAGGTTAAATTAAAATAGAAATTAGTTAAGACAAAATCAGTAATTAAATGACTAAATTAAACATTAAAATATTTGTTTTCATTTTTTCTAAAAATAGAAAAATCCAATCAAAACTTTACTATAACTTGACTAGGACCAAAATTTGAATAAAACTACCATATATATATTTTTATAATTTTTTGAGTTATTTTATGCATAAGATTGTGAAAAAGTAAAAATAACAAAATTTTAAAAATGACTAAATAGAAAATTAATATTAAATTATTAAAAAAAGTAATTTTTGTGATTTTGATTAATTTGTGATAAAAGTGCATAAATCATAAAATAATTTTTTAATATAAAATAAAAAAAACGAAAATTAAAAAGAAAATATATTTTTTTGTGATTTTTTGAAATAAAAATAAAGTTAAAGTTAGAAACAAATAAAAAGGGAAAAGTGTTAGAAGTGAGATTCGAACCCAAGACTTTGTACCTGCAAACTTTTACCTCCTTACCAATTGTGTCATATTATTTGTTCGATATAAAAAAAAATCAATTGGAAGTGTATGAAGCACCGACCAGCATTTTGCTATTTATTAAAATATAAATAATTTAAGAGTAAACCATTATATTTTAAAATAGACTTTAAATCAAATATTTATAAAATTCAGGATATCACTGTAAATGAATCCTAGATTTATATAAAACCCAATTTTTTAAAAAATGTGGGCAAATTTTGGGGTATGACACACTGGTATAGCTTCCATGACACTTTTAGCTAAGGTCACTCTCCCTGCAAAAGATAAATGTCTAGCCTTCCAACTCGACAACTTACTCGCCACTTGATCTATAACATACTGAAAATCATACTTCTTTAGAGCTTTCCCTTTGAGAGGCACTCCTAAGTATTTACCAAAGTCATTAGTTTCACGGAAGCCAGAAACATGAAGCAGCTTAGCCCTAGTATTCCTGGCAACATTATTAGAAAAGAGAATACTAGACTTCTCATTACTTATCTATTGACCACACATATGACAGAACTTCTCAAGAGTATCTTTAACACACCTCAATTGCTTTTCATTAGCCTCCCCGAAAATCAAGAGATCATCCGCAAACATAAGATGAGAGATTTGAATTCCATTTTTTCCAAGTTGAAACGGTTTCCACTGCTTCATATTTACTTCATGCTCAATTAAATGAGTGAGTCTATCCATGCAAAGAACAAATAGATAGGGTGACAAAGGATCACCTTGTCTAATTCCCCGTTGTGGCCGAAAGAGTTCATTTTTACAACCATTCCAATTGACGTTCGTCTCTACACTCACCACTCCATGCATAATGACATTGATAATCTCACTTGATAAACCTACTTCCTCCAACATCCTCCAAATAAACTCCCAGTTCAGCTTATCATAAGCTTTAGAAAGGTCTATTTTAATTGCAAAATAACCTTTTTTACCTTTCTTCTTTTGCATGGTATGAATCACCTCGTTAGCGATGATGATGTTTTCATGAATCGGTCTTCCAGGGACAAATCCCGTTTGAAACGGGGAAATAATCTGGTGCATAATCTGTTTCAGTCTCCCAACTATCACCTTACTTATCACCTTGTATAAAGTATTTCATAGAGAGATAGGTCGAAATTATGTAACAATATGCATTTGATCAACCTTAGGGATGAGACAAATGTCAGTTTTGTTGAATTCCACCATCAAACTAGGTTTCTTCCAAACTTCTTTCACAAAATTGGTCAGGTTAGGGCCAACCGTATCCCAATCTTTCTGATAGAAACCCGGCGAAAACCCGTCTGGCCCTGGAGCTTTCCAAGGTTTCATAGAGAACAAGACCCGCTTCACTTCTACCTCATTATTCTCTTCCTTCAGGCGCTCTAGCTTGTTCACATCAATCTTCAGGAAGCTCACATGCGACTGACTCCAATTACACCAACTCTTGTTACATGTAAAACGCATCTTATAAAATTTAGTTACATGTGTCTTTAGGCTTTCTTGATCACTAATCCAGTCCCCACCATCATCCTTGAGCATCAAAATTTTATTCCTTCTTCGTCTGTTAACTGTTTTCATATGATAATAGCTAGTATTCCTGTCACCATCTGATAACCACATTGTCCTCGATCTTTGGAACCACATGATCTCTTTCTTATTAAGAATATCACTAAGCTCCCTTTGAATATGCTTTTCTAACCTTCTCATGCCACCGTAATTGTCTCTAGCTTGCAGCTTCCATGAACCCCTTTAAGCCTCCTCATCAACACCTTTTTCATATGCTTAACTTTGTCAAAGGAATCAAACTTCCACTTATCTATACCACGCGTAACATTTTCAAGGTTGACAAGGATAGATTTCCCCTCTTGTCACGCCTCCTGCAGCATACTCTTATAAGTCTCATTCAAAATCCACGCACTTTCAAAACTAAAAGGCCGCTTGTGTCTAAGAAAATAATCCTCATAAGGCTTAATGAGGATAGGACGGTGATCTGAAAATTCCACTCTCGGCAACACTTTAATGTATGCTTCAGGAAAATGAAAATTCCAATCATCATTACTCAAACCTCTATCTAACTTCTCATAAATTCTTTGACCTCCATGGAAAATTGGGCCTCTCCATGTAAACAACGGTCCACGCGTCTCCATATCCGTAACCTGACAATCGTCCATTCTATTTTTCATTCTTTCACATCTAGTCACTGAAGCTGGCATACCTCCTTTTTTTCACTCCTCTTAGAAATATCATTAAAGTCTCCCACAATCAACCACGGTTCCTCCATGTTATTGGCAAGCTTTTTTATCTCCTCCCACACCAGGTTCTTGCTACTGTCATTAGGGCTCGCGTATACAGTTGTACACCACCAATCCTTACCATGCTCCAAGATGACCTTAACGTGAATAAACTGTCTATCCTTAATGCTCACCTTAACATTAATCTCTTTTGTTTTCCAAGCTATAACAATGCCCCCTGCATATCCTGTGTTATCACTGGCATCCATAGCGTCAAAGCCCAGCTTCTTAAAAGAAATCTTTAGCTTCCCAGGATCGCATCTAGTCTCAATAATAATTAACACACTCGGGTTATAATTATCAGTGTACTGCTTGTAGTACCTATAAAAGGCCTTACTAGCAGTTCCTCGACAGTTCCATAACATTATTTGTTGGTTTGTAAACATCATAAAAAACATTAGAAAAATAGGGCTCAAGCATCCAAGGGTGTCTCCTTAACCACTTCATTATCTTCATCCATCGTCTCGTTCCTTGTATCCGTAGTTACTCCTGCAACAGTAGCTTCATGATTCTTACAAGTAGACCCCCCATAAGTGATGTGAATATTCTTATGGGTTTGCATGTTTATATCTGGAGGTTTATCAATATCTATTCGTTCACGTGCTGGATCATGGTTAAGAACCAATCCCTCACTGCCATCTGTGCCTTCCTTGTCTCTAGCCTTTTCTTTTTTGTCTCCTACTCTGTCCCCTTTCTCTCTCCTCTTTAGATTGTACATGTTTGATTCTTTCGTGTCACCTCATTTAAGTTTTCCGAAGATGCCTTCCATTCCTGATTGGTTGATACCACCTGTTTTCTCTCTCACCTGCACCCCTCCACGTGTAGCTAAGTTTGATTTTTTGATTTTAGTATGCTGCTTTTGACTTATGCTTTTAATACCCCGTCCATTCACCTCCATGTTTCCTTTTGCTATCTCATTACCCATTTCACTATTTAATTCCAAATTAATGAATGTATCAGTAATATCCACCTGTGTGTCATTATTACTTTTTTCTCCAATCACACTCCTAGCACTGACATTTATTCCTTCTTTCAAACCTCCTTCTATAATAGACAACTTCCTATTACATTCATTCACCTCCTTCTTTGCAATCAAATTCTCTTCATTAGCATTTAAGCCTGTCTCCTCATTTTCTAAAATCAGAAAACGAGATCCCCTTGAGTTGATCTTCTCTATAAAACTTCCTGGAGCAGTGTTTTTCCGACCCTCCACCATCTTTTTTCCCCATCGCTGTTTCTGAACTATCCGCCATGGCCCTGTTTCGACACTCGATCCTCCATGATCAATACTTTTTCCTACTGGCAATTCCTTCAGGTTTTCTTCCTCCGGTGCCACTATTTTCTCCCTCCTTATTCTTCCCTTTATTGGCTGCTGGACAACTCTCCTTATAATGTCCATAACAACCACATGCTAGACACAAAATATGAAACCCTTCATATTCAATCTTATACCTGCTTCCTTGGACTTTGAGCATTGCCACTAGCGGTTTGGACAAATTCACTGTGACATATATACGAGCATATCTTCCTCTTTCATGTTTTCTTGTCGTATTGTCCACCTTAACTGTTTTTCCAATCCGGTCACCAAAGAAGGCAAGTGCTCAAGGATTGTAATATTCAATTGGAAGATCTGCAATTCTGACCCAGACCATTACCTCCTCAATTGTATCAATTTCAAGCTTGAAATTTGGTCTCCAATCCTTTACCGTAAGGTAATGGTCGTAGATAAACCACGGTTCATTTTCCATAATACTAATGACAACAAGATAATAATCATTACTCAGATCAATAATACTAATGACACCTCTTCGCACCCACATCTGAATTCAACCTGTTATCCAAGGCTTTGCATCCTATTCTTTTTCCCAATAACTTCACAATAACACCTCTCTTCCATGGCTTCTGGATTCTTTTCGCTTCCTTTTCAGAGAAAATGAAATTGGGACATTCATATCCACCGTTCCACTCCTCTTCCACCGTTATCTCTCCATACCCACCCTCCAGTTCTTCACCCTTCCTCTCACTTCCTTCCACTTCCTCCTCCATATCTGCCACAATTTTGCCAGCCATAATATCCCTGAAAGAGATTTCTTTCACCATTCTACTATAGTCCACCTCCTTAACTTTTTTGTACTTCTTTCTTGTAAATCTAGTTCCACTGCTGACTTCTCCAGACTCGTCGGGGAAATATTACCGTTAGCCGTGCCGACATCACTCACAAACCCTAGGAGAGGATTTTCTATCGCTCACAAAAATATTATTAAAAAACTTTGATATCTTTGTTGCACTCTTCAGTTTCATATTTCATGAATGTAATGATTTATACTATGCGCAAGGCTAGTATAAAACCTTCTTCCGTAATTTACTTTGAAAATTAACTTATTTAGAAAGAAAGTAAAGCATTAATATTAATTATCAAATGATACTACGTAGGATTGTAAACTTAATTTACTTATTTATCACCGTGAATTATTAAAATTATCATTGATTTAAAAGTTTAATGTTAGTGCACTGTCGGTGTAAAGAAGTATAACATAAACATCAAATCAAATTATTTTAAAGTTTCAAATCATGTCAATAATTTAAAATTTAAAAGTTGAATTGGTAGGATATATGATTGTCATTGGTTGATAGTGTAAAACTAATTTACTCTATCAGTGCACATCTCCTTTTCTCTTGATTTAATAATAAATCAATTCAATGATTGACATGTGACCTACTTATTCAACAAATATTAAAGAAAAAAATATTTAGAATTATATCATAACATATATTTTTAACCTAACTTCAATATTATAAATTACATAATATATATATATATATATATATATATATATATATATATATATATATATATATATATATATATATATATATATATATATATATATATATATATATTAATTTCAACTAACCTTATCGTAAAATTTATACTAAAATAAATTAAAATAAAATTATAAGTTACAATAAGTACTAAATAACCATAAAAAATAAAATTGATTTAAAATTATATCATAACATATATTTTTAACCTAACTTCAATATTATAAATTACAAATATAATATATATATATATATATATATATATATATATATATATATATATATATATATATATATATATATATATATATATATATTATAATTTCAACTAACCTTATCGTAAAATTTATACTAAAATAAATTAAAATAAAATTATAAGTTACAATAAGTACTAAATAACCATAAAAATAAAATTGATTTACAATTTCATTATAAATTTTAATTAATTATATATAAATTATTTTATAATTATAATTTGTAAAATATTAATTATCACAAAAATTTCAGGAAAAAAAGCTTTGTCTCGTTTGACATATTTTTTTTCAAATGATTGTAATAATTTATAAGAGATAAAAGACAGAATAAATTGATAAATTGACAATTTCTTAGTTCACCGTGATAGACCAATAAATATACCACCATGTTAATCTTTAAATAATTATCAACTCTATCTTTCACTTTTAAAGTTCTGAAATCTAATTTTTCATTCTTTCTTGCTCAATCTGCATGTTGATAGTAAATTTTAAATAACTATGATTATAGGCACAATAGAGAATTTCTTAGTTCACCGTGATGGACCAATAAATATACCACCATGTTAATCTTTAAATAATTATCAACTCTATGTTTAATTTTTAAAGTTCTTTCTTGCTCAATCAGCATGTTGATAGTAAGAATGTTGACCTTCTTTCTCTTCTCATATGATAGGATGGAATCAAATTTCATTAGGGACATTGTGGAAGATGTTTTGAAAAAATTGAATCGTAGGCATCCATTTGAAGTTAACAAGGAACTTGTTGGCATTGAGAAAAAATATGAGAAGGTTGAATTGTTACTCGAAATTGGGTCAAATGATGTTAAAACCATTGCATTATGGGGTATGGGAGGCATAGGAAAGACCACTCTAGCCAAACACTTATATGCTAAATTGTATTCTCAATTTGAACGTACTTGCTTCATTGAAAATATAAGGGAAGAATCAACGTCCAAGGGTGGACTCAAGTCTGTACGTAACAAACTTTTTTCTACATTGTTGGACCATCCTCTCAATGCGCCTTATGTTGAAACCCCGATTTTCATAAGAAGACTTGCATATGGAAAAAGTCTCATTGTGTTGGATGATGTGGCAACCTTAGAGCAAGCAGAAAATCTTAACATTGTTGATAATTGTTTGGGAGCTGGTAGTAGAGTCATTATCACAACTAGGGATAAGGAGATATGCAGCCAATTCGATGAATGTGAAATATTTGAGGTTGAGGAAATGAATGCAGATGAATCTCTAGAGCTATTTTGTTGGAGTGCCTTTGGAGAAAAACTTCCTAAAGAGGGATATGAATATTTATCAAAAATGGCAGTTATTTATTGCAGAGGAAATCCCTTAGCTTTAAAAGTTTTAGGTTCAAATAAAAAAGTAAAGAAGTGTGGTTAAGTGAATTGGAGAAGCTAAAAAAGATCCCCAATAAGAGAATCCATGATGTGTTAAAATTGAGTTTCGACGACTTAGATCCTACTCAACAAGACATATTTTTAGATATTGCAAGCATATACAATGCAAACGAATTTGAATATAATCATTCTATGGATCGATATTGCCTTACAGCTGCATGGAATGCTTGCAATTTTTTTGCGGAGAGTGGATTAGAAGTCCTTCTATATAAAGCACTTATAGATTTTGAAAGTTTCTCTGATCAAATAACAATGCATGGTTTGTTAGTAGAAATGGGGAAAGAGATTATTATGAAAGAATCTCCCAAAGACCCCGGAAGAAGAAGTCGATTATGGAATCCTAATGAAGTGTATGATGTGTTGAAATATAACAAGGTAAGTGGAAGATTAATTTATTTGGCTATAAAAATGCATGAAATATAAGCAAGATAAATATGTATGTCGTTCTTTGCTAAAAGATATTCAAAATTTATTTTTCAGGGAACTGATGTTGTTGAAGTTATAGATGTTGATATCTCTCAGATTGGGGATTTATACTTAAGCTCTGATTCCTTTAGAAGTATGACCAACTTAAGATATCTTTCTATCACCAATAATATAGATATGCTAGTTGAGACAGGTGAAGTCTACAATATTGTGCACCTTCCTGAAGGTCTTGAGTGGTTGTCTGATAAATTGAGATACCTTTATTGGGAGTCATTTCCCCTTGAGTCTATGCCACCAACCTTATGCACTGAAAGGCTTGTGCGACTTAGCATGCACCATAGCAAGCTTAAAAAGCTTTGGGATGGAATTCAGGTACAATTTAATTAATTTGTAGAAGTGTATTTGAATAAGCATATAGAGTAAGCACTGCCATAATTAAGCTCAATTATATAAGTTATTTAATTATAAGTTTATTCTAATGATTTCTCAACAATATGATGTTTTTTCCTTTATGCAGAGGCTTGACAATTTAGTGGCTATTAGCCTTGATAATTCCAAAGACTTGATAGAGATTCCAAACTTATCGAAGGCCCCAAATCTTGAATTAGTATCTTTATGTAATTGTGTGAGTCTCTCTCAACTCCATCCATCCCTTTTCAATGCACCTAAGCTTAAAGAACTAAGTTTATTTGGCTGCAAAATGATTGAAAGTTTGAACACTAAAATTCAATCAAAAGAATTTCAATCACTGAATCTCGTTCGTTGTTCATCTCTCGTGGAATTTCCATCATCGATTTGGGACTGCAGAAAACTCACTGGTCTGTATTTAAATAAGTGTAAGAAGCTTAACACTGTTGGGAAGAAGTTACCAAATGATTCAGGATTAGTGTCTCTTACAAAACTTCACCTAGAAGGATGCACTCAACTCAATGCATCGAATCTTTGGTTCATCCTTGATGGCACACAGTCTTTAAAAAAACTTCATTTGAGAAAGTGTCGCAACTTAGAAACTCTCCCTAACAACATTCAAAACAATTCAATGTTGGAATTTATCCATTTAAATGAATGCTGGAAACTTAAGTCCCTGCCAAAACTTCCAGCTAGCTTGCGGAAATTGGCAGCCGAGAATTGCATTCATTTGGATCTAATTCAATGTATGAAGCTTAACATTGTTGGGAAGAAGTTATCAAACGATACAGGAATGGGGTCTCTCACAGATCTGAAGCTTAATGGATGCACAAAAATCAATGCATTGAGTCTCTGGTACATCCTTGATGGTTCGCCATCTTTAGAAAAACTATACATGAAAGGATGCTGCAACTTAGAAACTATCCCTGACAACATCCAAAACAATTCAATGTTGAAAACTCTTGAATTAGATGAATGCAGGAAACTTAAGTCCCTACCAAATCTTCCTGCAACCTTGGTAATATTGAGCGCCACAAACTGCACTTACCTGGACACTAACTCAATTCAACATACAATGCTTAAGAATATGTTACACAAACTCCGAGTATGTACCGATTCAATGGATAGTAATTCTTCCAATCATTATTATTTTCATGAACTATCTTTCATTCCTGGAGGCCAAGTTCCTAGGGAATTTCATTTTCGGACAACAAAGGCTTCGATAGTTATTCCTCCTATTCCAAAATATGGCTTGCGTGGTTTCTCCTTTTGCATCATTCTCTCTAAGAACTTAGATACTTATGGCAAATGCATTCACTATGATATCTATGAACACACCAAAAAAGTTGCGGGATACTGTACAGATGTTGGTAATCAAGAGGTATTACTTTCAGATCATGTATTCATGACCTATTTGTACATTAACTCTAAATTGGCAAAGGTGGGGAGTGAAAACAGAGGTGATCGTCATTACAACCTTTCATTTGTATTCAAAATTCAGGACATTGAAGAGAAAGTATGGTCAACAAATGGGATCAAAGGTTGTGGGGTCATCCCTGTATATGCTTGTGAACATAGTTTTGGTGTTGAAGGTAGAAGGTAGAAATAATAGTTGAGTTGAAATTGTTGAATTACAATCCAGTGCTCAAGTCATTGATGAGTTACAACACTTATCAATTGAAGCTGAAGTTTGAGGCTCTACTGATGAAAATAAAGATAACCAACAACAAAGACAAAAAAAGGAGGAGGAATTGAAAGAAAAATCTTCTTGTGAATGTTCGTCTTGGTATTTATTAAGGATTATTGTGTTTTTATTCATGCGACTGTTATGCAAGTTGTGATATTTGGCAATAAAAAAACTCGAAGTTTATGTATGATTGAGGGATCACTATGATCACAATGTGTAAGACGGGCATGGATAACTTCAAAGCGATAAAAAATAATAAAAAACTAAAAGCTTTATTTATTGATCAAATAAAAAACATTGTTAGTGTATGTTGATCTCGAAAAATAGCTCTTCGAGCCGTATGTGTTGATCGCCGTCCAACCAGTTGTAGGCTCTTCTAGAAAACTATTGTGATCTTAGGTGTTTTCATGAACTTTGGCTCGATTGGAATCTTGTGAAGCATCTTCAACTCATTTTAATTGTTTGACACCTAGCTTTGCAGATGTATGAGCTCATCCATATGAAAGAGATGATCTTGAATTTTGTTTTTCTTGTACTTTTCCATGTAGGAAGAATAATTGAACTGCCCGAGTGACATCCATGTCTATGATCTCCCAACAAAGTTGATAGAAATTACCACTCAACCGATATGGTCTCTTGGGGACTCCTCAACATTCATATGAAAAACATGTTGAAATTGTTTGATTTTATAATACTTCTGTAATGTCATTGGAGTCAATGATAAGCTGAATTACCAGAGTTGCATCCATTGCTTGATTTACTTTTGTGTCTATATTCCCAAATACGTTTTTGTTCCATTGCTTGAGTGGGGAAAAAATATGTTTGAGCTTCATTTGCATTCTGACCATGGGAATGCAAATATAGTTGGTAAATTTTATTTTGGAACTATTGTTCTTAAGTAGCCTTCACGTCTTGTCCATGTTTTTGTAAAGTTCGAAAGGTGTAAGTCACGTACTGATTGTGGAATCTTAATTAATTAATATAGGAGGTGTAGATATATATATATATATATATATATATATATATATATATATATATATATATATATATATATATATATATATATATATATATATATATATATATATATACATATATATATATATATATATATATATATATATATATACATATATATATATATATATATATATACACATATATATATATATATATATATATATATATATATATATATATATATATATATATATATATATATATATATATATATATATACCCTTGTATAACAATTCTATTTTTTTAAAATTATTTTGTAAATATTTTAAAATTTATAAATTGGTAATAAAAATTATAATTTTTTATAATTAAAAAAAACTCATTAACACTATTGAGTAAATAATTTCAATTTTTTAAAAAAAATCATGAATTCTAGTATATATTAGATAAACAAAATAAAAGTATATATATATATATATATATATATATATATATTTGATAAAAATAAAAATAGTATTCATATATTAAAATTTTAATAATTATTTTGTTTTTAAAAATTCTAATTTTTTATATTTTATTAAGTTAAAAAATCATCCTGATGATATTGATACATATTTTTTTAAAATTATTTATTAATATTTTTTATATAATATCAAATTATTTTTTATTTATATTTTTTCATATTTAATTTTTTGTTTTAAATTATATTTTATAGGGGTAAATTAGTAGATCATTTTCTTATCCTATCCTGTCGGATTCTAACCCAGCTCATATTCAGGATAGCAATTTGAACTAGTAAGGCATGATAGGATAAGTTTCAGGATTAATTTATCCTATCCTGTTGTATCAACAAACACTGGATTGAGATAGGATATGATACAGTTATCCTATCCTGTCTCTTATCCTGCGCACCAAACGGGCCCTAAATGTAATATTTAAAAAATCTTAAATATTTCATTCAACTTATGCGTAATGACAAATTATTTTAACAAAATAAAATAGACCATTACCTAATTAAAATGACAAACTCTTTGGTCAATAACTCCCTTATAGTTAAGCATAAAGTCTCAAAGTCTAGCAATCCTATTAGTCATATAGAGTTTCAGTTTTTTATAAGTGATATTGCGTGTTTGTCCGTATATTCTAAGTTGAATGAAATATTTAAGATTATTTAAATATTACATTCAAAGTTTAACCATTAAAAAGAGAAGAAAATAAAATTGTAGAGAAAAAAATTTAAAAAATAAAATAAAAAGCAACAAAAAAAATAAAAGTTTAGTATACATGTCATTCTGTCAAATGCAAAAGGGGACAAACTTGAGGGGCCAAAATCAAACAATTGGAACTTGTGGTCCAAAATCAAACAATTGGAACTTGTGGTCCAAAATCAAGCCATTACAAGATTTGGGGAACCAAAATCAAGCAATTGAAACATGAAAACCAAAATCAAGCAATTGAAAAATTTAAGGGGTCAAAACTGCATTTAAGCCAAAAAATTATTGATTACAAATATCAATAACTTATTTGTTTCTATTATTATTACATTAACTAAATTTAATACTAGTTGACTTATCTCACTTACTCTTTCATTTAGATTTTTTAAAATTTAACTTAAATTATTTATTTAAATATATTTAAGTGAAATAACTTTTTATGTAAGCTAATAAATCTTACTATATTTTTGAAAGTATTAAACTCTAGTCTTATAATAAGATCAGGACATTAGGAGTGGCAAACGAGCATCTTCATCTTATTTGGTTTCTTTCAACAAAAGTCTGTAAAAAAAAAAAAAAAGAGGCGGGACACACAATATAGAGAGCACCAGCTTATAATGCTTGTTTGTCCAATAAAATATAAGGGCAAGACAAGACAGGTCCACAAAAACTACCCCTTTAATGCTTACAAAATATAAAAAATTATCTTAAAATCCACGTCGACAAAATTCCGCAAAAAACACAAATCAAAACGAGATGAATATATTAGAGTGTGTGGATTTAAAATCTCGATCCGCTCTATAAAAAAATGCGGACAAAACAAATATACCCCATAGGTCAGATCACTTTTATCACTCCACACATTGACATGATTAGGTACATTGGCGTGCTTCAGGTTGGGACATAAGCACACACATTAAATTGAGGGCAACCAGCTAGCCCACAAATGTATTCGTATGTATAATTGCATCATTTTTCTATTATAAATTAAATAATCCCTATTAAAAAATTGAACTTTTATTTATGAAGAATTAAATGTGTGCGAAAGATAAATTAATAAATGCTTGTTTGATCAAATACATTAAAATAAAAAATTTCAATATGTTATAAATAAAAAAGAAAATGAAACATAAAGACAAAACAATTACAATTTATAAACATCAATGTATCTTCAATATTTGAATATCAAATTAAATTGTATAATTTTGTAGTTTCTAATATTTTAATTAATAATAATCATCTCATTATACACTAATAAAAAAAATAAATGATAATTTTTTTTTCAACTTCATCTCAAATCATTGTTGAAGTATGCAAATTAAAATTTTGAGTGGTGAATAGAAATAAAATATGTTTTGAAATTACAGAAATAGAAATCAACTGGGTGGTTTTGGATCTTACTGACAGTTTGGTTTGTCGAAGTTCAGGTTCTCAGTGTGCCTGCATTAGGTTTTCTTGTTTTGGCTCGTGGATCAGTTCGTTAATGGATTATGTTTTGGGCTTGTTATGAATGCATTGAACTTTAGTAGTTATAAATATGCATCTCTATCATTTTTTCTTAACAATCTTTTGAACTTTATAACTTAAGACAAAAAGAATAGTTTGAGAATCTTAGTGGTAATCTTAGAGAGACAAGAGTAAATTCATAAGAGTGTGTTCTTGGAATTTAGAAACTCTTGGAGTTATCTATAGGGGAATTGGAAAACACTTATAAATATCTTGGGCATATGTGATTCATATATAGAGATAGTTTGATAAATTGAGAAACATTAGGGTAGAAATATAAGGTTTGTTATTAGGAACTTGGATGAATATCTTCTTGTAACTCATTTCTCATCTTTTGTAACAACTCTTGGAAGTATAGTAAATCAGAGAGTTGCTCTCTCTCTTCTAGAGTAGATCATTTGATCAAACTGGGTAAAAACAATTATTGTGCTTATTCTCTTTATCTTGTTCAGCCAAATTAAATTGTTGTCTTGTTAAGCTCTTTACATATATCCTTTGATCACTTTAAGGATGTCCTTATTTATGATAAGAAAGATACTACTAGTATGAATAAAGTACAAACCACTACGAGATCCACAGAATTTTCAAAGATGAAAGATTTGAAAATTGACGATAGTGGTGAAGGCTTGAGTGCCTCAAGAGGAGGAAGTGACCGTAAAAGGATGTCCAAATTAAAGAGGTTTGACAAGACAAAATAAAAATGTTTTATTTCTCAGAAACTCGGTCACTTCAAAAGGATTGTTCCGAGAAGGAGGACGGTAAAATTTTTGTTCAAATAGTTAATGCCTCTGATGAGGATTGTTATGAGAGTATTGTTGCATTAGTGGTGTTAAGTTTGAAGACTGGAGAGGAATGTGTCATGGACTTGATTTGCTCTTATCAAATATATTCTTGAAAAAAATAATTTGAGACTTTAAAGTTGGAGGGAGATAGAATAGTTCAACTTTTTGACAATAACACTTGCAAGATTCATGGTATCGGTACAGTCAAATGTAAAATCTTCATTGATCATTGTAACACCCCAAATCTACCCCGTAATTATAAGTGAAAATCAGAGTGCATTTAAAAATATTCATTAAAGATGGGATGTCACAATTCGACTTAACCAAACAAACATACTTATATTGCATTTAATAAAGATACATAGCATTCGGAACAAAACTTCATTCACCACTTACAACTTAAACTTATAAACATATTTCAATTCAACTCAACACAAATGTCATCATGGAATACAGTAATCATATAATAACGACTAATCCCCCCCCCCGAGTGCTACGTATCTGAGCAATGGACACCAACTCGACTAGCCATAAAGCAACATAAAGACTTCACATCAATAACCTCGAACATCCACGACTAATCTTGAGTACCTGCCCATTTCCCATGGTAGGGGAAATATCAGCAAAGGGACGAGATATCTTACAATATAAAGGAATGCATGATAAATAATATAGGAGATATAGATCATACATAATTTCACCACTTCGCATCACATAACATCTTACAACAACTTTCATCACAAAATAACTCATCAATATTATACGACTTTCAAAACAGCAACAATATCGTTAATCAATTAAGACAACATATTCAAATTCACAATTATACTACCATCACGTCACAACAAGCATGTCATCATATCAACAATTCAAATAACATAATCAACTTATGAAATGGCAACAATGTCAACAATCAACCATGATAATATATGCAATTCACAAGTAAGATTCCAACACATCACAACAAACATCTCATCATCAAGTCATCACGTCACCAAAAACATAATCAAATAAGACTCAAATGCAATTCACATGTGACTCGACTTATGCAAATGCATGTGGTACCATTTGGAGTAAAACTCCCACCGTCTCAAAATTTGCCATTGGGCACACCGTCGCTATTTGCCATTAAGGCCACCGTCGCTATTTGCCATCAAGGCCGCCGTCTCTTTATGCAATGGATGTGACTCAGTAAATGCAACATCCATACAAACCACATAAACAATACGTCACAACTGAAGGATAGAAAAACACTTAGAAAGGGGGGGGTTTGAATAACTGTAGTTTCAAAACTTGGATGATAAAAATAAATTGCACAGTTATTTTTATCCTGGTTCGTTGTTAACTAAACTACTCCAGTCCACCCCCACGGAGTGATTTACCTCACCTGAGGATTTAATCCACTAATCGCACGGATTACAATGGTTTTCCACTTAGTTCGCAACTAAGTCTTCCAGAGTATTCTGATCACAACTTGATCACTCCAGGAACAACTGCTTAGATACCCTCTAAGACTTTCTAGAGTTTCCTGATCAACACGATCACTCTAGTTACAACTGCTTAGATAACCTCTAAGACTTCCTAGAGTATTCTGATCAACACGATCACTCTAGTTCCTTACAACTTAATGTAATCAATTCTAAGAGTATTACAAATGCTTCTGAAAAGCTATAATCACAACTGTGATATTTCTCTTAACGTTTAAGCTTAATCTCACTAATATATTACAACAGCAATGTAGTGAGCTTTGATGAAGATGAAGTTTCTGAGCTTTGATTTGAACAGCGTTTCAGCAAGTCTTTCAGAATAATTTCGTTCAGAATTGTTTCAGAGTTGGTAACCTTGCTTCTCATTAGAACTTCATATTTATAGGCGTTTGAGAAGATGACCGTTGGGTGCATTTAATGCTTTGCGTGTTCCGTACAGCATTGCATTTAATGTTTCACGCTTTTGTCAACTACCTCGAGCCTTGTTCACGCTGTGTCTACTGACGTTGCCTTTAATAGCTTCCAACGTTCCTTTTGTCAGTCAGCGTAGCCTGCCACTTGTACTTTCTTCTGATCTGATGTTTGAATATAATATTTGAATATCATCAGAGTCAAACAGCTTTGTGCAAAGCATCTTCTTGTCTTCTGACCTTGAAGTGCTTCTGGGCGTGATACCATGAGAACTTCAGTGCTTCTGCTTCTGATCTCAAGTTCTTCTGATGCTTCCATAGACCCATGTTCTGATTCTGCCTTGACCATCTTCTAATGTCTTGCCAGACCATGTTCTGATGTTGCATGCTGAACCTTCTGAGACAAAGCTTCTGAGCGCTGATTTGTGCATACTCTTTATATATTTCCTGAAAGGGAAATTGCAATGTATTAGAGTACCACATTATCTCACACAAAATTCATATCCTTGTTATCATCAAAACTAAGAATATTGATCAGAACAAATCTTGTTCTAACAATCTCCCCCTTTTTGATGATGACAAAAACATATATAAATGATATGAATTTGTGATCAGAAAGAGCAGACGGCTAAAGACAAATTACACAGCTATAGCATAAGCATGTGAATATGTCTCCCCCTGAGATTAACAATCTCCCCCTGAGATGAATAATCTCCCCCTGAAATAAATACTCGAAGAACTTTAATAATAAAAGACTTCCCTGATTATTTCGGTAGAGACGATCACATAAGCTTCTGTCTTTTGATAATTCATAGCTTCTGACTTCTGCTTCCATTTGGACAGCTTCAGAACTTGAATTTCTTTAGATCCCTAGAACACTCACAGCTTCTGATTCCTGCTTCCATTTAGGACAGCTTCAGAACTTGAATTTCTTTGATCTTCAGAACATTCACAGCTTCTGATTTCTGCTTCCATTTAGGACAGCTTCAGAACTTGAATTTCTTTAATCTTCAGAACATTCACAGCTTCTGATTCATGCTTCCATTTAGGACAGCTTCAGAACTTGAGTTTTCTGGTTCTTTAGAACATTCACAGCTTCTGATTTCTGCTTCCCTCTGATAGCTTCAGAGCTTTGAATTTCTTCTTACATCACTTCATGCTAGATTGTATCAGAACATTATTGAATGTACCAGAGCATCATCAGAGCATCTCTACATCCTGAAATGTTACAGAACAAAACTAAACGACAAAAGTCAGCATGAATGAGTTAGAACATAAACTGTGTATCAGAACACAAAATATGTATCAGAGCCATATATAAGCCATATAGAATATATCAGATCCAATAGACAATATATCAGAGCAAATAGACAATGATTTGGATCATATTCTATTATCAGATTCTGATCATTCTTCCTTCTTGCTTCTGATTCTGAAGCTTCCTAGCACTCAGCTTGCTTCAAGAATCTTAGAGCTATTTCTGATCATTTTTCCTTCTTGCTTCTTATGTTGATCTTGAATCTTTGATTTCTGCAACAACACAACTTAAAAACATAGAACTTTGCAAGTTCTGTTAGTAAATGTGGAGCCTTTTTACTCGGTAACTGGTAATATTAATCAGATCATTTATCATATATTTTCTCCCCCTTTTGTCATAACATCAAAAAGCATAAAAGATTCAGATGTAAAACAAGAAACATAAATAACTTTTCATTGATTTCAACAAGAAAGATTACAAAGGAGGAATGCAGGAAACAGATGCAACAAGGAAGGAAAACTTCAAAGACCAAAAGGCTAAGATCCTAGCCTACGCAAAATCCGCGCCAAAACATCATGAATCCCGTCAGTGCTTGTAGATTGCCTTGCCATGAAAGAGCGAAACTCAGCATTGGCTGCTTCTTGCGCGTCCAAACGAGAAGCCAGCATAGCTTGATTCTGATGAAGAGCTTCCAAGGTCTCCATCAGAGCTGAGGTTTCACTAGAAGAAGAGGCACCAGAATTTCTGCCAAAAGGGACAGCAATCTCAGCAGGGCGATCTTCTGAAAGGTCTTCAGCTTGTGGATCTTCCATCTCCACATCTGAGTCTGACTCAGAAGTTTCCTCAGCATATTCTGGTTCAGGCAGCTCAGAAGATCTAACTTCCAACGCTTGAAGAATAGCTGCTAGGTTTGTTGGAGGAGTAGGACCAGCAACTGCAGCACGATAAACCACTACTGGAAAGACCATGTGAGGTGCTTTTTCAGAAGGGTTCATTCTAAACCAGTTAAACAGCCACTGAAAATCTCCAGTCAGCACAGGATACCATGGTCTCCACACCACGATGTCTCTGCAGGGATTTTCTTCTTCCAACTCGTCTGCAGGTATCCTCTCTTCAAGAACTCTTCTGTTCCTGATGAGATGGTCATAGCTGCTTTCACCAACTTCCAACCGAAGACCATGAACACCAGGTGCTTCAGACATGATCCTTCTCTGAATGTCTGTAGCCCTAGCCAGAAAATCCTGACGAAAGGTATCCCAAAGGTTGCATGTAGCATACTCATCCAGATGGTTAAGGTGAGCAACACCCAGAATCTCCAACCAGATATTTACATCAGAATGTAAAACCTCTAGAAAAGATTGAGTGGTTGGTGTTGGAGGGTTGATGGTGAATCTGAAGTCAGGAAACACAAAACTGTATGGGTTAGGTGTTCTGGTGGGAAAAGGGTGTGAGAGAGATGAAGAAATATCTGAGGAATGGGTTGAAGGAGAGGAGATGTCAGGTGGTGAAGAAGATGATTCCGAAAGGATGAATGAGGAGGAAGATGTGTTGGAGGTTTGTGAAGAGGAAGGTGATACAAGACTACCATCAGGGGGTTGATACACACGTCTAGAATAGTTTCTAGTCATCATAGCTTCAAAGGGGTTCACCTTGACAGGATCGTAGGTGATCTTTACTTTCTTTGGTTTGCTTTCCGGTTCATCAGTTGCCTTTCTCTTTTGTTTTCTATCAGTTTCTTGATTTCCAGAGCTTGACAATGGATTCATGATGAAGTTGCAGAAAATGAAAACCGCTAGGGTTTAAAATATGAATGCAAAGAGAGAGAGATAAAAAAGAAACTGAATGCAAGAGAGTGGAAATATATAGGAGGGAAAAGAAACGTTTGAGTATTATAAAACGAAAAAGAATAAACTGAAAAGAATTAGAAAAGAAATAAACTGAAATGATGGATAGCATTTAATGTTACGTGACGGAGGAGAGATAATAATGACAAAGGAAGTGATTAGCACAGTTACCTAAGTAGACGTCCCCTCAACTGCACGCACGCTTGTCCAGAAATAGTGAACACGTGTTTACCATCTGGATAGCCAGTTACAGCTGTTTTGCTTTAAAAGAGATTCTGAATCAACTTAGACAATGAAACGTTAGTAATAACTGAATCACAATTTCTAATTGATTTCAATCAGAACTTCTTAAAAAAAAATCATTTCAGAAGATACTTATACATAAGATCTTCTCATCTTCTCATTCTGGCCACTGGTGCAAAGGTTTCTGTAACATTAATCCCTTCTTGCTGACTGTAACCCTGAGCAACCAGTCTGGCTTTGTTTCTTACCACTTCACCTTTCTCACTTAGCTTGTTTCTGAAAACCCACTTAGTACCGATGATGTTAAATCCTTTTGGTCTAGGGACCAAGTCCCATACATCATTCCTTGTAAACTGATTTAGTTCTTCTTGCATGACAATTATCCAGTCTGGATCTTCTAGAGCTTGATCAACAGAAGTTGGCTCGATCAAAGAAACAAGACCTAATTGACATTCTGCATTGTTCTTAAGGAATGCCCTTGTTCTGATGGGATCATCTTTCTTTCCAAGGATCACATCTTCTGAATGAGCTGAGGCAAGTCTAGGTGATCTTTTGATAGTTGGTTCTTCAGAAATCCTAAGATTCTCTAAAGATGCAGCAACTTGATCTTCTGATCCATTGCTTCTGAGACTGCCAGCTTCTGCAGCATTGCTTCTTGGTTCTGCTGCTTCTGATTTATCAATATCAAAATCTGCAAAATTCTCACACTGCTTTGGTTTTTCAAGACCAAGCTTATCATCAAACCTGATATTGATTGATTCTTCTACAATCAATGTTTCAGTATTGTATACTCTGTAGCCTTTAGAGCGTTCAGAATATCCAAGAAGGAAACATTTTTATGCTTTAGAATCAAACTTACCAAGATGATCTTTAGTATTCAGAATAAAACATACACATCCAAAAGGATGGAAATATGAAATGTTGGGCTTTCTGTTCTTCCACAATTCATAAGGAGTCTTATTTAGAATAGGTCTGATAGAGATTCTATTCTGAATATAGCATGCAGTGTTAATTGCTTCTGCCCAGAAATGCTTAGCCATATTGGTTTCATTGATCATGGTTCTGGCCATTTCTTGTAGAGTCCTATTCTTTCGCTCTACAACTCCATTTTGCTGTGGAGTTCTAGGACAAGAGAAATCATGGGCAATACCATTTTCTTTGAAGAACTCCTCAAAGAATCTGTTCTCAAATTCGCCACCATGATCACTTCTGACCTTTATGATTTTACACTCTTTCTCAGATTGAATCTGAGTGCAGAATTCAAAGAACACTGAATGAGACTCATCCTTGTGTTTCAAGAGCTTTACCCATGTCCAACGGCTATAATCATCAATGATGACTAATCCATATTTCTTCCCTCTGACAGATGCTGTTTTAACTGGACCAAACAGATCAATGTGCAAGAGTTCTAACGGCCTTGAGGAAGAAACAACATTCTTAGACTTGAATGCAGGTCTGGAGAACTTGCCCTTCTGACATGCTTCACAAAGAGCATCTGATTTGAATTTCAGATTTGGGAGTCCTCTGACCAGATTTAGTTTGTTAATCTGAGAAATCTTTCTCAAACTAGCATGTCCTAATCTTCTGTGCCAGGCCCATTGCTCTTCAGAAACAGACATAAGACAAGTCACCTTCTGATTCTTAAGATCTTGAAGATCTGTCTTATAAACGTTGTTCTTTCTCTTGCCTGTAAATAGGATTGAGCCATCCTTCTGACTTACAGCCTTGCAAGACTTTTGATTGAAGATTATATCATAACCATTGTCACTTAATTGACTTATGGACAATAAGTTATGCGTTAATCCTTCAACAAGAAGTACATTAGTTATGGAAGGAGAGTTACCAAACTTTATAGTTCCAGAGCCAATGATTTTGCCCTTCTGATCTCCTCCAAACTTGACTTCTCCACCTGGCTTAAGCACCAGGTCTTGGAATGTAGACCTTCTTCCCGTCATGTGTCGCGAGCACCCAGAGTCCAGGTACCATGACATTCTGCTGTTTGTCCTCTTTTCCGCCAAGGATATCTGCAACAGAAATTATCTTCTCCTTAGGTACCCACAATTTCTTGGGTCCTTTTTTGTTAGTTCTCCTCAAGTTCTAATTGAACTTGGGTTTAGCAAAATATTTAACAGGAGGAACAGAATGATACTTCTTATTCTGAGTTCCATGATATTTCTTAGGTTGTGTCACATGCTTCTTGGTGTGTGTTATGTGAAAACTTTGTGCATGTGATGTGTGCTTAATATCATGGGAGTGACCAAATTTAAATTGGTTATACAGAGGCTTGTATGATATTTTCATATCATCCACAGATTCAAGCTTGTATGGGATTTCACCCTCATAACCAATGCCAACTCTCTTATTCCCAGACACAGCATATATCATAGAAGCTAGCTGACTTCTGCCAATACTTCTAGATAAGAACTTCCTGAAACTTAAATCATATTCTTTCAGAATATTATTCAGACTGGGAGTGGATTTTTCTGAATCAGAAGAAGATCCAACATTATTGGATAATTTTAAAACTTTTTCTTTTAATTCAGAATTTTCCAACTCAAGCTTCTTAGTTTCAAATTCAAATTGCTTTTTCAGCTTTTTGTATTTGATACTAAGATGAGCTTTTAATTCAAGAAGCTCTGTTAGACTGGAAACTAACTCTTCTCTAGATAGTTCAGAAAATACCTCTTCAGAATCTGATTCTGATGTAGATTCTGATCCATCATCTTCTGTCGCCATCAGCGCACAGTTAGCCTGCTCATCTTCCGAGTCTGATTCATCTTCTGACTCATCCCAGGTTTCCATAAGACCTTTCTTCTTATGAAACTTCTTCTTGGGATTTTCCTTCTGAAGTTTCGGATTCTTGTAATGTCCAGGCTCATTGCATTCATAGCACATGACTTTCTTCTTGTCAAATCTTCTGTCATCAGAAGATTCTCCACGTTCAAATTTCTTTGAACTTCTGAAGCCTCTGAACTTCCTTTGCTTGCTCTTCCAGAGTTGGTTTACCCTTCTGGAGATCATGGACAGTTCATCTTCTTCTTCAGATTCTGATTCTTCAGGATCTTCTTCTCTAGCCTGAAAAGCGTTAGTGCATTTTTTAATATTAGATTTTAATGCAATAGACTTACCTTTCTTCTGAGGCTCGTTTGCATCCAGCTCTATTTTATGGCTTCTCAAGGCACTGATAAGCTCTTCCAAAGATACTTCATTCAGATTCTTGGCAATCTTGAATGCAGTCACCATTGGACCCCATCTTCTGGGTAAGCTTCTGATAATCTTCTTTAAATTGGTCAGCCTTGGTGTAGCCTTTATCCAGAACTCTCAATCCAGCAGTCAGAGTTTGAAATCTTGAAAACATCTTCTCAATGTCTTCATCATCCTCCATCTTGAAGGCTTCATACTTCTGGATTAGTGCAAGAGCTTTGGTCTCCTTGACTTTAGCATTTCCCTCATGGGTCATTTTCAATGACTCATATATATCATAGGCAGTTTCCCTGTTAGATATTTCTCATACTCAGCATGAGAGATAGCATTCAGCAAAACAGTCCTACACTTATGATGATTCTTGAAAAGCTTCTTTTGATCATCATCCATTTCTTGCCTTGTAAGCTTTACGCCACTAGCATTTACTGGATGTTTGTAACCATCCATCAGAAGATTCCATAGATCAGCATCCAGACCAAGAAAGTAACTTTCCAGTTTATCTTTCCAGTATTCAAAGTTTTCACCATCAAATATTGGTGGTCTAGTATAACCATTGTTACCGTTGTATTGCTCAGTAGAGCCAGATGTAAATGCAGGTGGATTTGTTGGAATTTCACCAGCCATCTATTACTGAAGCGTTTTTCTCTTCCTGAATCTTTTCTAAACACGGTTAAGTGCTTGCACCTTAGAACCGGCGCTCTGATGCCAATTGAAGGATAGAAAAACACTTAGAAAGGGGGGTTTGAATAAGTGTAGTTTCAAAACTTGGATGATAAAAATAAATTGCACAGTTATTTTTATCCTGGTTCGTTGTTAACTAAACTACTCCAGTCCACCCCCACGGAGTGATTTACCTCACCTGAGGATTTAATCCACTAATCGCACGGATTACAATGGTTTTCCACTTAGTTCGCAACTAAGTCTTCCAGAGTATTCTGATCACAACTTGATCACTCCAGGAACAACTGCTTAGATACCCTCTAAGACTTTCTAGAGTTTCCTGATCAACACGATCACTCTAGTTACAACTGCTTAGATAACCTCTAAGACTTCCTAGAGTATTCTGATCAACACGATCACTCTAGTTCCTTACAACTTAATGTAATCAATTCTAAGAGTATTACAAATGCTTCTGAAAAGCTATAATCACAACTGTGATATTTCTCTTAACGTTTAAGCTTAATCTCACTAATATATTACAACAGCAATGTAGTGAGCTTTGATGAAGATGAAGTTTCTGAGCTTTGATTTGAACAGCGTTTCAGCAAGTCTTTCAGAATAATTTCGTTCAGAATTGTTTCAGAGTTGGTAACCTTGCTTCTCATCAGAACTTCATATTTATAGGCGTTTGAGAAGATGACCGTTGGGTGCATTTAATGCTTTGCGTGTTCCGTACAGCATTGCATTTAATGTTTCACGCTTTTGTCAACTACCTCGAGCCTTGTTCACGCTGTGTCTACTGACGTTGCCTTTAATAGCTTCCAACATTCCTTTTGTCAGTCAGCGTAGCCTGCCACTTGTACTTTCTTCTGATCTGATGTTTGAATATAATATTTGAATATCATCAGAGTCAAACAGCTTTGTGCAAAGCATCTTCTTGTCTTCTGACCTTGAAGTGCTTCTGAGCGTGGTACCATGAGAACTTCAGTGCTTCTGCTTCTGATCTCAAGTTCTTCTAATGCTTCCATAGACCCATGTTCTGATTCTGCCTTGACCATCTTCTAATGTCTTGCCAGACCATGTTCTGATGTTGCATGCTGAACCTTCTGAGACAAAGCTTCTGAGCGCTGATTTGTGCATACTCTTTATATATTTCCTGAAAGGGAAATTGCAATGTATTAGAGTACCACATTATCTCACACAAAATTCATATCCTTGTTATCATCAAAACTAAGAATATTGATCAGAACAAATCTTGTTCTAACAACAACATCGTCTAAATCACCATCGAACATTATCAATATAATGTCGAACTTCAACAACAACAAAATCATCATCATTCATAAGAATGCATCACTTCTCAATCACGTCACTATGTTGCATCATCATACAACAATAATTCACCTCATAAAACATCAAAATACAACTTATCAACATTGACCATACGGTCTACGACAACAACAACAATTTCCACATATTAGCGACAACGATAACAATTTCATCATGTTAACAACAACCACAAATTCGTCATATTATAACAAACATCAACGATTCATCACATTGCTAACAACTTCAACACATTCATCACATTCCTTAATTCAATTAATCATCATAATACGTTATATTGAATTTCATATATATTGTTAAGTCATCGCATGGCATCATCGTCGACTCATACATATCAAATACGCACAATTAATCACATATAGCATACAACATCTTTATCAATTATGCATATCATAACATATCTCATTATCTCATTATAAGGAAGGTACTTATCATCATCTCAATAACATTGTATCATCATAAGAAAACATGCATCAAGTTATACTACAACACAATTATGTCAATTCATCGCAAAGAGCATACTTCATTTGTTAACACAACATAGTTCATCACTTAATCCTAATAAACATAATAGGAAACTATATCATATGAATCATTTTATTGCATCATGTTATAGTTCATTGCGTTAGCTTTCCAACGCTTCGAACGGCGCCTAAAACGGAGTTACGAATCAAAAGTTACATCATTTCAAAGTTTAGAAAAAGTTCTGCAAAACAGGGTTCGCGGCGCCAACAGGGTTTGCGGCGCGAACTGAGCGAATCAAATATTCCTAAGTTTCTGCCAAGCAGTTCGCGGCGCCAACAGAGGTTCGCGGCGCGAACTGGCAATTTCAGAAACCCCCAAAACACGAAAACAGCATACGAATCCTATCCAAAAACCCCTAAACTCAACCCAATCAAGTTGGAAAACACCAATCATCACGAATAACCACAAAATACATGTTATAAACACAAATACAACACATATTATGGATCTTCTAACATCACAACATCATTAAGCATCAATTAAACACATTTCAAATCATAAATTTACACATTTGTTCATGAACCCTAACATCTCTACACACAACTTCCATGGAGAATAACATACAATCTAACCCACCATAAACATCATCATGCCAACCCTTAGAGAGTAAGAACCCCACCCTTACCTTAGCAAAAGCTTCACTTCCTTCAATGGAGCTCTTCCTCTTCATACCATAACTTTCTTCTCTTCCTCTCTTCTTTCTCTTCTTTCTCTTCTTTCTCTTCTTTTCCAGAAAATGAGTTATGAGGTTTAATCTCTAAAACCCTAACTCTACTATCTTTATTTTCTTAATTGGGCTTAACCCACAATCCAACCTCATATTCTATATTTGTTTCACTTAGGCCCAATTCATAATCTCTCTTTAATTACTCAATTAAGCCAAATAACACACATAAATAATAATCACATAACCTAACGAATATTATTCCCAATAATATTCCCCAACTACAATTGCTCCTTAACTTAATTAATACTAACTCGCAATTGTATTTCTCCGACTAATCCGACTAATAAATCCCCTGCTCAAATTAACATATTAATCTAAATTACGCCTTTAGAATAATACCGATAAATCCCAACTTCAACTAATTCCAATGAATAAATCCTCGATCAATTTAATTAGATAATTAATTAAATTCGGGACGTTACAACTCTCCCCCACTTAGAATATTTTCGTCCTCGAAAATCCATTATACATAACCGTCCTCAACTTCGCTTCCAATTCTCCAATTCTCAATTGAGTTTGACAACACTTCGACAACCAAAATAACTCAATCTGACTTATATCCAGTGACAATTATTCGACGTCTCAACGACATACTCGTTAACAACTTACCAACCACCTCAGGAACCTCCCGACTTATCAATACTTATGGTAGCAACAACCTTAACTCGCTTATACATGGAGATACACTCTCACTTCATTAACTTAGCAACAGAATCATCACTAGCCCACAATACCTTGAATATCGATCCTTAAGGTAGTAACAATCATAATCCTCATATACTTGGGTGTTCAACGCCATACCATTATCGTATTAACAATATTCTTAATACCAGAACACATACTTACCTTCATTCTCATAATTATACATGCCAACCTTTAACTAACACCAACAGCTCTATCTCCGCCTCGTCATATCACCCTTATAAGTTACATCAACATAGCCAACATACTTAACTTAGTCATAGTATAAAATATCACTTCTTACTTACAAAGTCTATCCACAACATAGTGACAACAGAAACCAAATTACTATAGCGTCAACTTAACAAGATTACTCAACTAATACACCCAACTCCACCATCAACTAACAACTCTAGTATTGTCCTTATAAACTTGGAAAAAATACCATATTTCTGATACCTTGTTCTCATCTTAATAGCCCACCAAATCAAACATGTAGATACAAACATATCATTCCCCTAGGCTTCCGATACCTAGTTCTTCACCTCTAATAAACACACACGCATAGCAACTGCGCCACCTTACATATCCGCTGCGCAACTCTGATAATCCATCTTAAGTCACTGTCCACGTTATGTCTTTCAGTCAATTACATGGTTCATAAGTTTTAATCTAGTTCAGATTTCCTTAAACATCCATCACAAAATTGTTGTTCACTCTACATTCTCAATCCCTCACTTTGCAACGTTATCTCACCTATAAACCTGCTTCTCCGACTTGTTCATTACTTCTCAACTATTCATGGATACTTTTCTGTTAATTCCCACCAACTAGTGAACAACTATCTTAACGACGTAACATTCATCCCTTTATGCATTATCAAGCTAGCAAGATACATCTATGCCATCCAATCACAATTTCGTCTACTATCAACAAGTGATTAAGGGTGATCAAGTCCTCAATTTGTCAATAGATAGCTGACAACCATAATGGAGTATAAACCATCATTACCAACATTAATAATGTTCTTTTCCAACTTGTACTCATATCACCAGAAGCCCCATAATTCCATAATTCACTAATCTTTCAAAATCATAAAAAAAAAAAACTAACACCGGCGTCTTGCCGCTACTTCCTTAAGCACCTCTGATGATACATAAGAACAAAATTCATGTACACCATTATCCGGACTTCTTATTATTTAAGTCATACTCATCTCTTTGCATTACCAATTCTTACTCGCGCTTCAAAATGTTTCCACAGCTTCAACATTTCTAATACTGCCTCAATTACTTGCATCAATCTTACAACAATACTTATTTTAATCATTGATCCAACATCGACATCTTACGCAAGGTTGCTCAACCAACAACTTCATAGTCCATCAGCAGCACTGGAACATCGCACTTTCTAAATTCCATCTTCTAGAATTTATTCTCATTACTTACAGTTACCTTTAGACATATCAGGAGCTTACACCATACTCGCATACCAACAACCTCTACATAACTCATCATCCTTCGAGAAGTGAACATCAAAAATTTCTGCTCATCCTCTTCCTCAAGATGCTCCACTTAATTAGCAACAAAAATCTTAAATCCAAGTCATCTTCGATTTAGGAAACAACAAACTCCAACAACACTTGCACTGTCGCCCTCAGCAGCATACTACACCCTACAACTAAAACATAACCGAGAAGCATAACTTCTCCCCCACTTAGCTTCAAACCAACTCCTACAGACAACTGATCAGAAGAGCAACAAGTACCGACAGTGTTTCACACACTCGTCGCGTACACGAGAAATAAACATCATTAGACAACATTGGCCGGACAGACCGACCTGCTCTGATACCACTATTGTAACACCCCAAATCTACCCCGCAATTATAAGTGAAAATCAGAGTGCATTTAAAAATATTCATCAAAGATAGGATGTCACAATTCGACTTAACCAAACAAACATACTTATATTGCATTTAATAAAGATACATAGCATTCAGAACAAAACTTCATTCACCACTTACAACTTAAACTTATAGACATCTTTCAATTCAACTCAACACAAATGTCATCATGGAATACAGTAATCATATAATAACGACTAATCCCCCCCGAGTGCTACGTATCAGAGCAATGGACACCAACTCGACTAGCCATAAAGCAACATAAAGACTTCACATCAATAACCTCGAACATCAACGACTAATCTTGAGTACCTGCCCATTTCCCATGGTAGGGGAAATATCAGCAAAGGGGTGAGATATCTTACAATATAAAGGAATGCATGATAAATAATATAGGAGATATAGATCATACATAATTTCACCACTTCGCATCACATAACATCTTACAACAACTTTCATCACAAAATAACTAATCAATATTATACGACTTTCAAAACAGCAACAATATCGTTAATCAATTAAGACAACATATTCAAATTCACAATTATACTACCATCACGTCACAACAAGCATGTCATCATCTCAACAATTCAAATAACATAATCAACTTATGAAATGGCAACAATGTCAACAATCAACCATGACAATATATGCAATTCACAAGTAAGATTCCAACACATCACAACAAACATCTCATCATCAAGTCAGCACGTCACCAAAAACATAATCAAATAAGACTCAAATGGAATTCACATGTGACTCGACTTATGCAAATGCATGTGGTACCATTTGGAGTAAAACTCCCACCGTCTCAAAATTTGCCATTGGGCACACCGTCACAATTTGCCATTAAGGCCACCGTCGCTATTTGCCATCAAGGCCACCGTCTCTTTATGCAATGGATGTGACTCAATAAATGCAACATCCATACAAACCACATAAACAATACGTCACAACATCGTCTAAATCACCATTGAACATTATCAATATAATGTCGAACTTCAACAACAACAAAATCATCATCATTCATAAGAATGCATCACTTCTCAATCACGTCACTATGTTGCATCATCATACAACAATAATTCACCTCATAAAACATCAAAATACAACTTATCAACATTGACCATACGGTCTACGACAACAACAACAATTTCCACATATTAGCGACAACGATAACAATTTCATCATGTTAACAACAACCACAAATTCGTCATATTATAACAAACATCAACGATTCATCACATCGCTAACAACTTCAACACATTCATCACATTCCTTAATTCAAGTAATCATCATAATACGTTATATTGAATTTCATATATATTGTTAAGTCATCACATGGCATCATCGTCGACTCATACATATCAAATACGCACAATTAATCACATATAGCATACAACATCTTTATCAATTATGCATATCATAACATATCTCATTATCTCATTATAAGGAAGGTACTTATCATCATCTCAATAACATTGTATCATCATAAGAAAACATGCATCAAGTTATACTACAACACAATTATGTCAATTCATCGCAAAGAGCATACTTCATTTGTTAACACAACATAGTTCATCACTTAATCCTAATAAACATAATAGGAAACTATATCATATGAATCATTTTATTGCATCATGGTATAGTTCATTGCGTTAGCTTTCCAACGCTTCGAACGACGCCTAAAACGGAGTTACGAATCAAAAGTTACATCATTTCAAGGTTTAGAAAAAGTTCTGCAAAACAGGGTTCGCGGCGCCAACAGGGTTCGCGGCGCGAACTGAGCGAATCAAATATTCCTAAGTTTCTGCCAAGCAGTTCACGGCGCCAACAGAGGTTCGCGGCGCGAACTGGCAATTTCAGAAACCCCCAAAGCACGAAAACAGCATACGAATCCTATCCCAAAACCCCTAAACTCAACCCAATCAAGTTGGAAAACACCAATCATCACGAACAACCACATAATACATGTTATAAACACAAATACAACACATATTATGGATCTTCTAACATCACAACATCATTAGGCATCAATTAAACACATTTTAAATCATAAATTTACACATTTGTTCATGAACCCTAACATCTCTACACACAACTTCCATGGAGAATAACATACAATCTAACCCACCATAAACATCATCATGCCAACCCTTAGAGAGTAAGAACCCCACCCTTACCTTAGCAAAAGCTTCACTTCCTTCAATGGAGCTCTTCCTCTTCATGCCATAACTTTCTTCTCTTCCTCTCTTCTTTCTCTTCTTTCTCTTCTTTCTCTTCTTTTCCACAAAATGAGTTATGAGGTTTAATCTCTAAAACCCTAACTCTACTATCTTTATTTTCTTAATTGGGCTTAACCCACAATCCAACCTCATATTCTATATTTGTTTCACTTAGGCCCAATTCATAATCTCCCTTTAATTACTCAATTAAGCCTAATAACACACATAAATAATAATCACATAACATAACGAATATTATTCCCAATAATATTCCCCAACTACAATTGCTCCTTAACTTAATTAATACCAACTCGCAATTGTATTTCTCCGACTAATCCGACTAATAAATCCGACTACAACTTAACTGCTCAAATTAACATATTAATCCAAATTACGCCTTTAGAATAATACCGATAAATCCCAACTTCAACTAATTCCAACGAATAAATCCTCGATCAATTTAATTAAATAATTAATTAAATTCGGGACGTTACAATCATGAGTTTCTTCCTCACAACGTAAAGACCTAAGGACTGTAGTCTACTATATTTTTAAAGTCGTCAAAATTTTTCTTATTGATCAAATTACGTCAAATCAACTTGATGGTAAAATTGTAGGTTGTAACTTCAATGGTTATCCAAAAGGTAGGAAGAATAATGAGTTGTTAGGAGCAGTGTTTTAAAAATCGGACCGGTCGGTCGAACCAGGAACCGGCCAGGTAATCGGTTTGGTTCAATAGTTGGATCGTAAATGTCATTTAACCGGTGCGAACCGGTCAAAACCGATGTAAACCGTGAAAATCGACGGTTTTTCTGAACCGGTGGTTTAAATGCATTTATTTATTTTAGTTTTTTTATAAAATTAAAACGACGTCATTTTTATTATTTTAATAAAAAATTAAAATAAAAAAATTAAAAAAAAAATTAAAAAATTGCATATACGGTTGATTTTGTTATCGATGATTTTGCTATTGAAGAAAGAGATTCCAACATTGAAACAATTTTTTCTTTCTTGAAATTAAATTTAGTAGACAATAAAATTATTTTCTTATAAATTATTCAATTATATTATATTGCGATTAAACTTTGTTTGCAATTATACATTATAATTTTATACTATTTTACTATATGTGATGTCTATTTTTAAAATTTGAATTTAAATTACGAACTTGTGATATGATATTTTCAAAAAATTTAATTGCTAGTTATATTTTGTAGGGACTGAATCATCCGGTTCGACAGGTTTTATACCTATATAATTTTGTTATAACGACCGGTCTATTCAACCGAGTTATCCGGTTTAACCCGGTTTATTCACGCGATTCGACCAATAAACCAATGACCCAGTACTTTCACCGGTTTGATGTTCGGTCCAGTTTTTAAAACAATGGTTATGAGTGAAACTAGGAGGATCGAAGTTCATCAATTGAAGATGTATTGATTGCTGTGAGTCGCATCAAAGGAAAAAAAGTAAAGACCTAAGGATGAAGCTTTTGGAAACTGTAGCAAAGAATACTCAATTTAATGTGGAGGTTTCTGCTATGGATACTAGTAATAGTGACAAAACGATTACATAGGTCTCTGATTATCAATTGACTTACTATAAGATAAGGATGAAGATTGTACCATCTCTAAATGACAATAATGCATGCCTTGGGTGGTATGCTTTGAATGTTGCTCAAAGGTTGTAAAACTCATAAATAGGGACCTTCGGGGAGGCATTTGAAAGCAGGTGGAGTCAAAGATGGTTGAAGAACTATACTTGTCAGCTTTTTGTTAGACTACTAAAGTCGACAAATATTGTTGAAAGTAAGTGGATGCAATTGGCGAGATCAAGGTTCAAGCGATGCTTGAGCTTGATAAAAATTGTTCAATAAATGTTGAGTTGGTAGATATCGACAAGGTGGTTGATAGGTAAATTGACATCACCACTGTTTCAAGTCAAGGTGGAGATTGTTGAAGTATGTATTAAAATCATAAGTGACGAAGAGAAAAAAAACATGTTTTGAGATTGCAGAAACCAAAAATTAGTCTGGTGCCAGAACCAGTGGTGCAGCAGTGGGTCTGAGTCTGAAGGGCATTCAGTTTGTCAGAGCTCATGTCCGATTTTCTCAGTTCGCATGTATCAACCTTCGTTGTTTTGGTTCGTGGATCCGTCCGTTAATGTATTATATTTTGGGCTCTTTATAGATCCGTTGTGTTTCACTAGTTATAAATATGCATCTATATCATTATTGTCTTAACAATCTTCAAAACTTTAGAGCTCAAGTTAAAAAGAATAATTTGAGAATCCTAATAGTAATCTTAGAGAGACAAGGATAAATTTTTAAGAATGTGTTCTTGAAATTTGGAAAATTCTTGGAGATATCTAAGGGGGACTTAGAAACACTTTTAAACACATTAAATTTATGTGATTTATATACAAAGAGAGTTGGAGTGGTTAAAAAATATTAAAGTAAAAAATAAGATTTATTTTTGAAAATTTAGAGTGAATATTATTTATAACTCATTTTAATCTTTTGTAACAATTTTTAGAAGTATGGTGAATAGATAAATATTCTCTTTTTTAGAGTAAATTGTTTGATCAAAATAAAATAGATAAGTTATTGTATTTTTTGTCAAAGTTAAATTGTTGTTTCATTGTAAGTTGATTTTGCTAAAGAACATTTATTTTGATTTGATTTATTAAACTTTTCAATTTTACAACAATAATTAATAAAGATATATGTTAATTAGGTGTTGAAATTTTGCATCTTACTATGATTAAGGCTTTCAAATTTTATTTCGGCTAAATGTATTCTCACTCAAACAACAAACTTTCTAAGGCAGAGTTATAAATTATGATTGGACAGATAATAGTATGGAGTCATGATTATTCATTACTCAAATAAGAGATTCAAGTTTTTTATATATAAATAAATTAAGTTTGAACAAACTTATGATAATTCATTACCAAAATGATAAAAGTAAAAATTAAATTATGAGATTTGCTGGAAGGTCCTGGTAGGGTAAACCAAGTAAATGGTGTTTAATTCTTCCACAAAAGCTGGTGCACAATGGGATTTGCTGCACAGAAAACCTACAAAATGTGATAGAATAGAATCCACTAATGCTATATTTGGGAGTTTGGAGGGGAGGGGAGGGGAAGGCTTCCAAAAATGAAATTTAAAAAAATATATAGAAAAATATTTGACATTTTTTGAAAAAATGATTTTGTTTAGAATGATAAAAGAGTCATTATCATTATTAAATTTTTAATTTTCAGAATACTATAACACCCTAAAAGATATTTGGAAAATTTATGTAAGCCCTTCAAAACCCTCCTTCAATACAATTTTTGAGTTCCCTCATTTTATGAGGTTTTTGGTGTTATGAATAAACTCAAACCCTCCAAAACCCTCCTACCCAAAATCTTTTTATCCTTTTTACCCAATTCTTCTTATTTTTCAAAGCCCTCCCCTCCCTTCCCCTCCAAACTCCCAAACATAGCCTAAAGGTCCACAACAAATCCATGCCCTTATAATATTGCACACCAGTTGGCCCCATTGTATCTCCACATGCAAATTTTAGTTCATATGTACAGCACCAAATCAATTTAGAGGGCCACCAACCTACTGTGACACAAGTTTATGTGGCTATGAACTAGTATAACTTTAGGACAGCTGACACTAAATAAAGACAATGAGTTTGCTTTCTGAAGTCATCCTTTAAAGGGTCTACTAGGAGTAAAAATGTGGATATGAATTGTTTCGGTGTAAATAGGATATGAAAAAAAATATTTGATTGATAACCTATTTGAATAGAATTACTATTAATTAGTTACTATTTTGCAATAGAATTAGGAATAGATGAAAAGTTGAAGTTGATTAGGATGAAAATATACAGGGTCGAGTTAAGTTTTATCTTGAATCTGACCTATTAAAAATTTTAATATCTAAATTTGATATATAGTCTATCATAAGTTTATTTTTAGATTTAAGTCTAGCCTTTTCGAAGATCTGTTCGACCTATTAGCCTACATAAATGCTTATTTTATTTGAACAAATATAAATAATTAATTCAATTAATGTTTAAATAGACTAACAAATTAAAATATCACCGATAATAAATGCTTATTTGCATTTAGTTATTCAAATTTTACTATTAATATAGGTTTTACAATACTATTTATTTAAGAGAACTTATGAAAACAATCAATGACATTGTTCATAAGTTTTTTTTCAACTAGTACTTTCACCCGTGCGATGCACGGGACAAAAATATGGATAAATAATTTATTTTTATAAAACAAAAATGAATATAAATTAACAAAATTTTATATCTTTATACTTTATCAAACACAAAGTTATAGGTGTATCCGTACAATAAAAACATATACAAAAACATGAAAAAATATCGCAAAATTTGAATAGAACATGAAAGCATACATTTCCCTTTTCTGAATTGAACAAAATAAAACTATAGAGTAAATTCATCATGAGACTTGAAAGAAAAAAATATGAATGAGAATATAAAACTCATTATAATAAAATGTAATCAACAACTAAAGATAATGATAATAACCTTTTAACAAAATCCTTTAAAGTGGTAATTGGCGTCATCCACAGTAAATTTAATCATGATATAAATTAATAAAATATAAAGAAAAAATGATCATTAATTATTTAATTTTTGTATACTTATGATATATATGATATCAATTTTTATATTTGAGAGTGAAATTAAAATTTTTTATGGTTGGAGGATCACACTAAGATTTGGAACGAAAATATAACATTAAATATTCAAGAGAGGAAGACTCTATTTTTTCCTTAAAAGATTGAATTTGGAATGAAAATATAGCATTAAAATTTATATATAATAGTATGATATTATTCTATCTATTATTATATATAGATAATTATTATATTAAAAAAAATTGATAAAATTTTGATAAAATTATCTTTTATTGATGATATAGAAATAATAAATTTAAAAAATTGAAAGAAAAGTGAATAATAAATTGAGAGTATAATAAAAAAATATGATAAATAATTTATTGACGTTGTAAAATGACTTTGTTATAATTTTTTAAAAATAATCTATAATATAAAATAAAAAATGGAGAGAGTACATTCAAATAATAGTATAAAATTATTATAAATTGGAGTACCAGTTTAAATAAAAAAAATTATTCATTTGTTAAATTAAATATGTTATATGTGTAATTGAATAGAACAATCTTTTGAATTAATATTGCATTTCTAAATTAGTTATAAAAATTATTATTATATGAAAGGGTTATAGAGTAATAATTGTTTTACATTTTAACATTTACATAAATAAATAAATAAAAAATTAAGTTTATAAAAAATTATATAAGTGTTAATCAGAGTGATTTTTTTTAATGAAAAAATCATTGTATTGGGTGGAATTAGTGGTTAATGAAAAAAATTATTTAAGGAGAAAATGTAACTACTATTAGAGCGATTTATTGATCCAAAATAAAATAAATCACATTTATTTCTATCCTTTTATTCTTTTATTTATTTTTGGAAGAGTATCTTTTTTATTTATTAAAAGTATAAAATGACACATAATATTTGATAGAATTAACAACGTCTAATGTAATAATAATAATAATAATAATAATAATAATAATAATAATAATAATAATAATAATAATTAATAATAATAATAATAAATGGTTTTAATTTATTTTTTACTGTAATTTTTTATTGTTTTTCCATTTATATTTAAAGTGATTTATCACCTGCCGTTTAAAAAAATTAAAAATCTTCTTTATTAATTAATAAGGATTAATAACATATAAGCATATATCTATCATTGTCAATGACAAAAACAAAAAAGTATTGATATGAATCAAATTCAAAATATGGATCCATCTAGATGTGAGCCTCTCTCACACAATCACATAAATAATGATAGTTCATGTGAAGTCACATGATTCATATTTAATTTTAGTTTTGGATTTCAAAATTTTATAAAAAAAAGAAGTTAAATTCTCAATTCGAAACAATTACAAAGTTTTTTTTCTTAGAAGTTTAATGACTAAAAATATTTTTTTAATATTAAATAAATAGAGTGCACCGAATTCAAATTTGCACTACTACACTGGAATATGATGCATAATTAGTAGTATAGCAGATATATAAGTGAAAAGTTATAGTAGTTATTAATTTTTATCGAGGAAGTTTTTAGCCACAAAGTGAATTCTCTAGTAACATAATATATTACAACTTATATGGTATAAGTCCTCTTTAAGATGACTTAAAATCACCGAATAATGCCGGTTTAACTGAAACTTGGATTTTATTTTTACAGCACTGAAACTTGGATGTTTGAACACTGAAAAAAGTACATCACTAAATCAAAATATAATAACTTGGTAAAATATGAAATAACACATGATAGGTTATAAACAACAAATGAAATACTCACATTTTCATCAAGCAAAATAGAAATTCAAAAACTTCTATACCCAAAATTTGACGAATCTCGATGCAATATTTCTCCGTAGAATTCAAAAATAAAAATAAACAGTAAACCAATTAAAAATTAAAAGAGAAGGCAGAAGATGAAGAAGAAAAATAGAAAAAAGTTACTTACCTGCTGAAAATTTTGGAGAATATGAAAAATAGATGGGGTGTAGATGTATTTGTACTAAAATCATCATGTGATAATGTGAATGTACGCAATAATACAATTAATTAGTGGAGTTGGAGTTTTTGGAATTGGTAACTGACAAAACATAGTATTGAAGTAATTAATATTGAATTTTAAAATTAATACATTAAATAAAATTTGTTGGACTGTTTACTTATATTAAAAGACATGAAATAAAATAATAATTATAACTAATTTAATGTTTAGTAATTGAATAAGAATAATTATTATTGTAATGGTAACCGAAATATACAAATAATTATTTTAATATAGTATAACTATTAAGAAATTTAATAATGTTTAGTACCTGTGATAAGAATAGTAATTATTATAATAGTAACCGAAATATATTAATAATCATTTTAATATAATATAACTGTTATGAAATATATATACTTCACATACTTACTCACACCTGCACATCATCATCATCTATTCACAACATCACGACACCATTCAATCATAATCATCAATTAAATCATCCATATCACAAATAATCAAACATCTTTCAAGCATACACTATCACAATTAATGCAATACAAAACCAATGGACTCATGCATGTGGTATCAATACTTCACTGATGACTCAATCGTCGTTCTCCAAAGATCCCCACTATAGGATCGATTCCCGCTTGGAATCGGAGAACATCACAATATTGTACTCAACCCGTACAATGGGAATAAGGGTCGTCACTGGACCAATGGTTCTACAAGCATAACTGGACTATTGTCCTACAAATATGCTATGAATGCATGATGCTCAACATCACAAAATCAACGACCACAGCTAGTCAAAATGACATCATCATTCATTTATTTATCAAAGTCATATCATTATTCAAACACACAACTTCACAAACATGTTGGTCAATTCGACGCTCATTCATCAATTATCATGTTATCAATCATCACAAAAACATTCATCATAATCAAGTATAGAAGTACATGGATTCACAAAATCAAGTTCCATATAAATTGCCCTCTAAACCTACCCATACGTGCACAGTAAATTCTAGAAAATTCTCAGAAATTATAATAAAATATAAGCTTCCATATTCTGAAATCCTTTTTCAAAAATAACAATTTTTGTCCCAGGAACCCACGCTAAGCGCGTCCCTTTCTGACTTGACCCTATTTTTATTTTCCAAAGCACGCTAAGCGGGGTCTGCGATTTCTGCAGAAAACCATGCACGTCCTGCATCGAACCTGTCCCAAACCTTTGCCCAAAAACAGATTTTAATCATTATTTTCCTGCGATTTAAGGTCTATTAACCTAGTCTAATCATGGATTAATTATTCTAATCACGAAAACTTAAATGTTCATCATACCTCCAACAATCTTCATCAAACCCTAGACCTTCAAACCCATAAACATGATGGATTTGACTCTAGTTCACATTATTATTCACCAATACAACGATCAACAATTATCATATATCATACTAATCTATAATCCAAACAATTCATGATGTATTTCATCAAGATCATCGATTCCTCATAAAATCCCAAACCCAAAAACCAACATACAATATGTAACACCCGAGGCCGAAAAAAGCGAAAGGTGGTTGCACCGCATGTAACACCTGAGGCTGAAGGGGGCAAGAGTTGTCGCCACATTGGAATGAGAGGGATCCTGAGGCTGTGCATGCATGAGACTGCATGGTTGAAGGAGTGCATATAAAGATTGATAGGTACTACTTATACAAACAAGATGCATAATAAGAACTCCATAGTTAAGCGTGCTTGACTTGGAGCAATTCAGGGATGGGTGACCTTCTGGAAAGTTTCCCGGAAATTGTGTGAGTGAAGACAAATCATGCTTAAAAGACCCGAGTTGGTTTATGGGTTAGTTGATCATCCCGAGGCAAACATAATAATTAGGATAAACCCCTCTTACCTTAGATAATTGGCTTGATCGATTCTCCCTCCGATTCTACGATTGTTGTTATTCTCTTCTCCTTGCCCTAACTCTCTCTTTCTTTCACGTTTTCTCCAAATTCTACGACTAATGAGAATTCCCTCCCTTTTCCTCTTTTTATCTAGTTAGCCTTAGGACCCTTATTATGAACTTCCTAATATGCCCTTACCAACTCTAACTCATGTTATCTCATTATTTTATTTCAATTAAATAATAATAATGCCAATTAGACTATTTTATATTATTATTCTAATTATCACCTTAATTCTACTACCCCACACATATCAACATACACATCACACGTCACACAATTTCATCGATAATTCACCGTGGCTCATATAATCACATCAAAACAACTAATAATAAATTAAACAATTAAATCTAAATATTGGGGTGTTACATATATCCTCCTAGAAGGAAGTAAGAATATCATAACCAACTTTCAAAGAGAGACCATCCCAGAACCAATTAGTAGAATCATTAACTCTAGATCCTAGAAGAGAAACTCCTCTCCACCAAGACGAGGTCGATTAGGATGTAGCTCAAAGAGGCAACACCATATCTGGCCTTAAGGATATCACACCAAATATATGACATTTTACATATTGAGTGAGATAAATTTTTTGTCATAAAATATATTATTTGTATTAGTAATTCTAAAATACCTATAATCAATATAACAACCATGTGAATCAAGTAGAACGTGTTATTTCAAAGAGTTCGCGCATCTACGTATTCACATAGCATGCAATTTCAAATTAGCACGAAAGTTCCCAATTTTCCTCATGCAAAACCCTTCCTATATGATGCTCCCAATCTAATCACAAATCCCAACTTACTAAAGAACTGGAAAACAAAATTGCTATCCGAAGAGTTCCTCCAAGTCTTATTTGTAAGGTGAAAGAAGTAAAAACTGTGTAAGCTAGAAATTCAGTCCCTTAAGTTAAGATGGCTCCCCTAGTATTTTACCAAGGAAATTTCTTTACACACCTCCTAACCTTCTTGGTCACCTCTGGTGAATTTACCAAAATACCCCTTGTTTCGGAAGTTCATTTCCGAAAACGTTTTTTATTGAAAAAAAGGTGTTTTCGGAAATGTATCTCCGAAAAAGTGTTATTTTTAATGAAAAACATTGATTTCGGAGATGCATCTCCGAAATAAAGTTGTTTTTCAGAAAATTGGTGTATTCGAAAGTTCATCTCCGAATTCACCCCCCTTGGAGGAATTCGGAAATGTACTTCCGAAATAAGGTTTGGACAGAAGAAAAATAACAAACAAGAACGATTCGCTTTATTTAATCGGATGAAGATTACATCGATCACATTACATAAAATTAAAGTTACACATTGTTAAACACGGGTAGGTGAGGATGAGTCAACATTTTGATAACGTCGGCCCCCGATCTTTGAAGTTTCACGTGCAACTCGGTCGGACCCTTCGAAGAAAATCGGTCGAACATTGTCCACAAATCCGCTAAATCTTCGTCGTTCTTGATCTCAAAAGGTGTGAACTCAATGTCTCCCTTGTCGTTAAGCGATGGCGAACGATACTCGAGCTTGACAACCTTTCGATTTTCCGGATATTGCAATAGCGTGTTGAGCGACGTTATCAACTCCGCAAAAGGCGTGTCGCGCGAGAAGCGAAATTGGAACGGCATCGGGTAGCCGGTGGTGAAGTTGACGAATGCTAGGTGGGGGTAGGTTTGTGTCATTTATGTTTTCTGGCGTGAAGAGGATGAAGAAGAGTGTGTTGTATTTATAGACTTATTGGAGCAATGATGGCCCAACAAACCTTATCCTGCTCAGTGGACTTTTCAGAAATGAACTTCCGAAAATTGGAGGCAGACTAGTATATTTCGGAAGTTCATTTCCGAATTATGCAGAAATAGATGTAAATTTTGCATTTTGTTGATTGCTTAGTGTTTTGTGTAAAAAATACAAAAGGAATTCAAAATAGACATAAATTAGACAATGATGACATAAAACATACTTATATTATATATGTATTGAATCGGTCCGATTTTACATGATAAACAACAATACATACAAAAATGGTCATTTCAAACAAAAAACGATCCGAAACAAACTAAAATTCACCGAACCAATCGGTGGATCCTAAGTCCAAAATAGGTATGTTCTTCGACCGCTCTCTATTTTGCTCGCGCTCTTGGCTCATCATTTCTTCAAACTCTGCCATTCTTGAAACAAAAGGATCCGGCCAAGTCTCCGCCTCATTTGAACGATGCGCGTCCATTGACAAGAAGTAGCCGGTATAGTTCACCCCGATTTCAAAAACACTTGTTCGAAGTGCCGCGATCGTAGATACCCAATGCATATGATGCGGCTCGACGCGTTTGATGGCAGTCGACTATGAAGTGGAAAGAAAGTCTCACTTAGTCCAAACCTCGTCAAATCGACACACACCATATCATATGCACTTGCTATTAGATGACCCATATCGGGGAATGACATCCACTTCGAAACCGGAGCGATACCGGTAAGTGATGGAACAAGTGAATCATGAATTTTCGTAAACTTTTCTTGATTTTTCATATAGTCGGCCGTGATGTCCCGATACGAAGTCAACTCCGTAATAAGTTCCTGTCGGACTAAAGTGTGATTATTTTCCCCTTTACCGAGCAAACCCGCAACGACCCGATATCCACAATTGCCGTCGCCTCCAACATCAACGATGTTATCGATATATTTGTGCATAAAAAGTGGCATCTCATCAATGTAAACAATGGGTGATTTTTTGATCGACGGTGTGCGAGGTGGCTTCGAAATACGGGCTCCTTTGTTACCCCTACACTTGGACTTCGGTGTCGGTGAATCCGAGAATGATGCATCAACATGTTCAAAGTAGGAAGGAGATTGTTTTGTTGATGTGTCTTCTTGTGTAATTTTGGACTTTTTTGGTGCACCTTTCGTTTTAACCGGTTGAGATGGCGGTTTCAAATCGGTGGTCTCCGGAAATGCAATTTTTCGCAATTGTTCTTTTATGTGCATTTTCATTGTGTCATCCTCTTTAGCAAACTTCTCCATTATCACTTCCAACTCGTCGGAGATGGTGATTTTGGAGTCATTTTCTTTCGGCGGGTCAAAATCATCAAAACAAAGCTTCTTCCAATGGTCGGCTACCTCATCCATGCGTATTGGTGAATTCAACTTCTTCTTTTTTGAAAGTATACAAGCACATGGAAGGCCGTATGTCTTTCTAATGGTGCCCCCATGTTGGAGCGGTAAAGCGGCAAGCAAAAAGTAATAGGTATTATTTATTACCGGGTGATATAGGTTATATTGTATCGTAGTCCACAGAGATTGGTGAGAAGAACCGTCGTTCGACTATCTCGCGTTCTAAGTTTCATGATTTGGGTGCGGAAAAGTAAATGCGGGAAAAGTAAATAAAAGCAGATAAACAATCTCAATAGCCTAAGAGAAATAGTTATGGAATTGCATTTCGTTCTACTCGTCGAATACTTAAATCTGAAGATCTATCGCTCTACACTCACAATACACATCAACATCACCGGGCATCACTCGAGATGCCACATCGATGCCCATGTTTGCAACACCGACGAAAGCTCAACCACACTATTCACATCAGCGATTTCTCCACCGACACAAACAACACGGAGGCATTAGACTCGATACCCACTAAGATTGTTAGTCCTGAATCCATGTCTGCAACCCAGAAACTAACAGTTATCATTCCTAATCAAGTTCTATGGTGTCCATGTCTGCAACAACACAAATCCAGAGCATTTAAGCAAAAAGATCAAGAACAACAACAATGATGATTTGTAAAGCGAATATAAAAACGATCCCAAGATCCACAAATATACATACAATAAGAGTAGAAATATACATACAACACCCACCATTGAAATGAAACAAAGGGAAGAGAGAAGATGAACCGGAAAGATCTCACCGGTACAATGAAATCGAGTCAGATCCATGATCAATCCACATGACGTCGCACCTAATGGTGTTTCCTAAAAAATCTGTTATTAACTATTTATACAAAACTGAGTTTCGCAGTCGGCGCGACGCGCCCTATTTCAGTGCGACGCGCCCTGTATAAATTTACCAAACCGCCCTAGCGCGCGACGCGCCCTAATCCGGCGCGACGCGCCCTAACTTCTGCCAGTATTTGTTCTTCAAACTCAAAGAGGGCGCGACGCGCCCTACAACGCGCGAAGCGCCCTGCACCAGAACAGCAGAATTATTTCCTCTTTGCTCTCGCAGCCGTGTCTTCGACACTTTATTCCTCAAGGCTCCGAAAACGCGAGAATACCTACAAAAATACAACAAAACTATCAAACGGTATAAAAGTGTATGAAAATACATCTATTCACAAAGTATACGTATTTACACAAAAACGGGGAATTATTCAAACGGTATTAACATAAAGCATTGATAAGTGCCACTATTTACATACACAAAATAACTACAATTTGGCACTTAACAACTCTCCCCAACTAGAATCTGTTTGTCCTCAAACAGGGCCAAACATTCAAATCGCAAAAGTAAAAATCCAAAGAATCAAGAATCAACAAAGTTTAGAAAAACGAAACAATTGTACGGTTCAAACAAAAACGTACGAACAAAGTAAATACTTACCACTATCCTACAACGACAACATGAAAACGAAACGAATCCTAAGTACAAAAATTCATACAAAACATCCTAAAACAAAACAAGCTCAATAATGAATCACGCCTAGTAAAAACTCATCGGTAGATGAAAAACACCGAAAGGTGAGGACTTTGAACACTCATCCAACAATCTTGCAAACAATAGACAAAATTATGCGTTCATCTAAAAATAGTATTGAAAACGCAACGGCACGAATCACAAGGACTTTTAAGGTTGTAATGTGGCTAGGTTAACAAACAAGTGATAAGTCCTAAAGCTAATCGAAACAAAAACTTGCCTAAACCTAAGGGAGTAATTACTTCCACAAAGTTTCAAACAAAGGAATTTCAATCAAACTTTTCTCTTCATCACAAGTTTCACACCTAACACAATACTTATTAGCACAAATCTTATTCAACTCTTTTTTGTTATTTTCATTTTCAAACTTTTTCTCTTTTTTCTTTCTTTTTCTTTTCTTTCTTTTTCACATTTTTTTTCTTTCCACAACCTCATACCAATCACAACATAAGCAAGCAAACATCCTCTCCCCAACTTGAATTCAACCATAATATAAAGTGAATACTCCCTACTTTCTAAGGCAAGGTAAAAATCCAACTAAACATCATAGTTAAGGTCAAGAAAACAAAGATAAACAAAATCCATCAAAAAGGGTGAACTATGTCTCAAGTTCAAAAACAAAATGGACAATGACAAAAAGGTTCAAAGGGGGTATAAATGGTCACACACTCACAAGATAAAATGACATTTGGCTATGGTAGTTGTGCTCAAAATCAAACAAGTGCCTTGATCACTTTCGTGCATTCACAAAATCAATACAAACGAAAGATTAAACATAATAATATCCAGTCAAAACAAGAAATGTCGGTCACGCGCATATATACACAATGGAAAGCCACCTCACATTTATGGTAAAAAGGGAAACTAATTGTGATTCAAGTCATGAGCAAGTTATGCAAAAAGAATGAGTAATATGAAAATTATACAAATGAAAAGTCTCCTAAACATGTTAGGCTATAGAAAGCGATAAACGAGTACCTTGCAACGTACAAATTTGAACAATCATTACCGCACAACCGGCTTGTTGAATCAATCAAAATCGGAGAATTACCGAATGCGACTCCAAGTAATTGGGCCAAAATTTGAAACTAAACACAAACAAAAGAATTAAAAATAAATCGATAAAATACTATACTATAAAGCCTTGGTGTAAGTGGGAAAAAGGCGAGCCGAGTGGCCCGTTAAAAAGAGGTCACAGGCCAAAAGCTGCCCAGCGCGCGACGCACCCATGAGCGCGCGACGCGCGCTACACCAGAAAAACCAGACCAGTCTAAAAAGACAGATTTTTCAGTGAGCCACCACTTAACACCTACACAACTCAATTACAGAAAAACAGAAAAATAAAACCGTTGGGGTGCCTCCCAACAAGCGCTCGTTTAACGTCGTTAGCTCGACGCCTTTATTGTTTCACGAATGGTAAGAAACTTCCTCGCGGTACGCCAATGCTTTCGCCTCAATCGCAACCTAAAGAAAATGACCTGCCCAAATACTTTAATCAAAACTATACGAAACTTAAAACATAAAACCATCGCAATGCGATTAATCTCAACCAATCCCCGGCAACGGCGCCATTTTGTTGGAGCGGTAAAGCGGCAAGCAAAAAGTAATAGGTATTATTTATTACCGGGTGATATAGGTTATATCGTATCGTAGTCCACAGAGATTGGTGAGAAGAACCGCCGTTCGACTATCTCGCGTTCTAAGTTTCATGATTTGGGTGCGGAAAAGTAAATGCGGGAAAAGTAAATAAAAGCAGATAAACAATCTCAATAGCCTAAGAGAAATAGTTATGAAATTGCATTTCGTTCTACTCGTCGAATACTTAAATCTGAAGATCTATCGCTCTACACTCACAATACGCATCAACATCACCGGGCATCACTCGAGATGCCACATCGATGCCCATGTTTGCAACACCGACGAAAGCTCAACCACACTATTCACATCAGCGATTTCTCCACCGACACAAACAACACGGAGGCATTAGACTCGATACCCACTAAGATTGTTAGTCCTGAATCCATGTCTGCAACCCAGAAACTAACAGTTATCATTCCTAATCAAGATCTATGGTGTCCATGTCTGCAATAACACAAATCCAGAGCATTTAAGCAAAAAGATCAAGAACAACAACAATGATGATTTGTAAAGCGAATATATAAACGATCCCAAGATCCACAAATATACATACAATAAGAGTAGAAATATACATACAACACCCACCATTGAAATGAAACAAAGGGAAGAGAGAAGATGAACCGGAAAGATCTCACCGGTACAATGAAATCGAGTCAGATCCATGATCAATCCACATGACGTCGCACCCAATGGTGTTTCCTAAGCCTCTAAACTACCAAAAAAGGATCAGAGCTCAACTTGTCAAGAAGAGGTGATAAAAAACCTAAAAAAATATGTTATTAACTATTTATACAAAACTGAGTTTCGTAGTGGGCGCGACGCGCCCTATTTCAGTGCGACGCGCCCTGTATAAATTTACCAAACCGCCCTAGCGCGCGACGCGCCCTAATCCGGCGCGACGCGCCCTAACTTCTGCCAGCTTTTGTTCTTCAAACTCAAAGAGGGCGCGACGCGCCCTACAGCGCGCGAAGCGCCCTGCACCAGAACAGCAGAATTATTTCCTCTTTGCTCTCGCAGCCGTGTCTTCGACACTTTATTCCTCAAGGCTCCGAAAACGCAAGAATACCTACAAAAATACAACAAAACTATCAAACGGTATAAAAGTGTATGAAAATACATCTATTCACAAAGTATACGTATTTAAACAAAAACGGGGAATTATTCAAACGGTATTAACATAAAGCATTGATAAGTGCCACTATTTACATACACAAAATAACTACAATTTGGCACTTAACACCCCACATAAAGAACTATCCGGCCCCGTGGTCTCCGACCGCTTCGCTTCATGAAACAAAAAATTCAAACCCGATCGGGATATGTTGTAACTCAATTGGGAGAATAGAATTTGGCCCTTATACCGGTGTTCCATAACCGTCTTGCTCCGACCGAACGATGTTTGAATTTCATTGTGTTGATTTTCAAGCATTTGGTTCACAGTGTCCCATCCCCGACACAAATCTCCCTTGCTATCACCCAACTACCTCTTGAAGACCGCATGTGCGGATTCAACTCGGTTAGTCGTGGTGCAACCAAGATGTCTAACTCGATTTGTCCAAACGCACACGACTTTTTCCCTGACTTTGTCAAGAATGGTGGATTCGACGTAATGACAAAAAGTCTTAATGGAACCACACAAAGACCTAAAGTGTACCAATTTCTCGGTATACACCTCTTCGGAGTATGCATCTAAAATTTCCCTCCATGCCGCCATTATCCTATCAACCACAACACCGACTTTGATAACTTTACCGTTTTCATCCGGCCTATATTTTGTCTCAACCGCGGGTTTCAACTTACTTCTCACGTTGCAAGTTATGTGATACCGACAAAGTAACGCGGTAGATGTCGGGAAGACGGTATCGACCACATTCATCAAAGCATTGTCCCGGTCGGTGACAATGACGTTTGGCATAACCTTTTGATCAACTAACAAAGACTTGCATATTCCCAAAGCCCATGTAAAGTTTTCTTCTTTTTCACACTCCAAAAAAGCAAACCCGACCGAATAAGTCTTGTCCGTCGAGGTCACACCGACAATCTTTAGAAGAGGAAGCATATACTTGTTGGTCTTATACGTCGAATCCATCAGAAGAACGGCTGGAAATGTGTTGAACAATTTGATACTTTCGGGATGAGTCCAAAAAATGTCACGCACCGTAACTTTGTCCTCGGACGTTCGGAAGCTTGACACATATTGGTTATTGCCTAATAGTTTCAAAAGTTGTTGCATTTCCGACCGAGGGCTCATTTTCAAGACTTTGAGATTGTGTCGTTCATTGTAAACTTGCTTGATATTTGAAACTCTATCCGGTTTTTTCCGTTTCAAATCGGAAAGTATGTTGCGAGGCGCCACTTTAACTATCGATAAATCCGAAATCACATTCTTCTCTTCGCGGGACAAACGACACACAATTGGATGCCCGTGTAACTTGACATCCAAGGCATGATTATGAACTCCACAAATGACGCTTAAACGCCACAAATCATCAACCATCCGAGTAGCACGCAACTTAAACGGACACCTGCACTTTTTCGATCCCGTGTCTTCGTGTTTTAGCACCCGGTTTGATTGTGCATAACTCCCACCCCGTTTGCAATTCAAAACAACGAAAGCTTTCCGCCTACTATTTCCATTGTCGGACCTTAAAATAACAATTCCAAAATCCAAGTTTACTAGTTTCGTTCCGAACCCAATCAAGCAATTGTTCACGACTACCGAAGCTCCGATCATTTGTAAATTCTTGTCGTACATCAACCGCATTGATCATAGATTTAACGTCAATAACCGGATCGTTATTAACGTTGACAACTTCCGAAACTACTACATCATCGTCTTGCACAATGTTGTCCGGATGCACCATACCTAATGTAATACGGTGAACTGACTTTAAAAGAAATATGCGGATAGCAAGAGTCGCCACCGACTTTTATTTTATCCAATTGGAAAGGCTAAAAGAACAGGAAAGACCTTTTGAAAACATTTTGAGTTCGGGGGGTAAGTTATACAAAGGGAAGGTGTAAGGCACCCTTTGTATCCATGGTTATCCATGGGCTCTTAATTGCTTAGCTTACTTTGTTTGAAATGTTTGATTTGTTTGAAAAGATTTTTCGAAGAAGAACTTTAGCTTGTAAATAAGCGTAGTCTTTTGAAAAGTACTTGAAAATTAGTGGAAAAAGAGTTTGAATTTGATTTTGAATTTGAAATAGAGCAAGCAATTAATAGCAACTACCCTAAGTTTGAAAAATTGTTCTTTTAGCTTTTCAGAGTGAAAGGGTCTATCCATACCATGAGAGGGCAGGAAGTCTTTCAATTGGATGTTTGAAGGGTCATCGAGAAATTATCATTCACCACAAGACTGTCCCTTGCCATAAAGAAGGCAGGTAGTCTAAGGGAAGGACATAATAGTCATTTAAGGCATCATGCGAGGATACCTTAGCAATTGGGACAATCACTCTGTATAAGGCAACCTCGGGGGAGTTTCAATAACTCTGAAGGCGACAGACAACATTGCTTTAGGTATCCTCGGACTCGAGGGACTTTGAGTATTAATACGTTTAGAGGCAACAGGCAACAATAAGGCAACAGTATAAGGCAACAAGGCAACCAGAGGGATTACCCTAAAGGTGCGTAATCAGGTGGTTAATTCAGATATTTATCTTGTAATTAGTTATCTACTGGCTTGCACTCCCTAAGATTACTAACCACGCAGTTTAAAATGAGCAGAAATTAAAGGCGGAAAGATATATGTCCTACGCTATTACAATAAACACCTGCGGGGATTGCGGGGATGGGGGAAACTAAAAGACAGAAAGAATAAGGAATAAGAGGGATGAATAATTATGTTGAGTCCCCTTGATCAACTCTACAAATTAAGAGGAAAATAAATAAGGGTGAGTGTATTGACTATTCGAGGCAAACCCTATTTTGGGCAAAAGGCAAAAAGTAAAATAATATTTATATAAAATACAATAAGGATTGGAAACTTAGCTCTGATGGTGCGTAGTCGGAGGATCTTGGCTAACCCTGAAAAATAGAGAAGAGAAAGGTAGAAAACTTTTTGTGGCAAATACAAGGCATTGGTAATAAATAAAAGAGGAATTATGTAATTAAAAATAAAAAATAAATATATAAAAAAAATTAAAAGAGTTAGCTTTTGATTTGATTGATAGGGCGCGTAGTCGGAAGAACTCTGAGGGTAACCTTGTGACTAAAAAAACCTTAGGGTAAAAACTTAAATCAACAGGACAACGTCTACCAAAATATGTGATCTAGGGTTAGAGGGAAACAATGATTAATAGTCATGATGAACACCGTTAGTCAAAAATAAAACCAGGGTTAAAAAACCTAAAAATAATAAATTAGCCTAAAATTAAATTAAAAACCCTAACTTTAAATTATTTATTCAAAAACATAAATTAAATGGTTAACCTAAAACTAAATTAAATTATTAATCTAATTAAAATGATTATAGTAACTAATTATATTAGTTTAAAAAAAAGAAAAAAAAAATAATTAGTCTAACTTAAACGAAGTAAAAACGTTTGTATTTTAAAAGTAATTTTGACTTTTCAAAGCCTTACGAGTCACCCAATCGCAGGACGACACGTGGCAACTTAGAAAAAAATAAAAATAAAAAAAGTATAACAACCATATGAAGCAACACGTGAGATGCAGAGTCTCCACAATCGGTGTTTATCCTTTCAAAAGAAAACAAGCCAATAAAAGAGAAATTAAAGTACCACACTCTTAATTTGATATTTCCTCTCACTTTAGATCTTTGCTCCAAGAATTATAAAACACAAATCAACAAAAAATAGTGCAACAATTCAAAGAATCAAATGAAAAAAGTATAAGAATCATACCGAACCGAAGCGGTGGTACTCCCGAGAGCGGAAGCGGTGGCATGTTACTCCGGTGGTCGGCGACTTCCGGCGGTGCTAGGTTGACGGCGAGACGCTCGCGGGTTTTTCCGGTCGAATTTCCAATCGCGGCCACATCAAATGCGGATCTGCTCTTCCATTCTATTTTCGTGTGAAATTGGTATTGCTGTGTTTTGGCTTGAGGCAAACTGAATTGCTTTCTCTTTTTCCTGCAGAAAAAAACTATGTACAAATTGTATTGACTTATTATACAAGTTAGAGATTGTTGAATGATTATTGAAGTGATGATAAAAAAAGAAATTAGTGAATAAAAATTGGAAAATTCGTCAGCCTGATAGTGAGGATGATGTGATGCTATGGCCTTTGATGTAACTTTGAGTTTGTGGTTCTGGTTAGTTTTCTGAAAAACTATCAGCATAGTATATGCGTGGGAGAGGCTCTAGGTTAGGATTGTTTGTGTTGTTAGTTGTTATATTTATATAGAAAAGTTAGGTTAAAAAATGGGCTTGGATTTTGACTTATTTTCTAGATTTTGAATATGAATGAATAAAAGTAAAAAAAGATTTTAAAAGGTTTAATTTAAACATAAAAACTCAATTTAAATAAAACAATGTTTTTTCCAAGATTTTTAAATATAAAATTAAAAAAGAACAAAAATAACTATTTTTAATTTAAAAAACGAGAATTAATTAAAAAGCTATGAAATAATTTTTTTGTGATTTTAAGAAAAAAGTTGTTTAAAACAGAAATAAAGTTAGTAACAGATAAAAAAATGTCAGTAGTGGGATTCCAACTCGGGACCTCTCGCTCTTGTACCTTTTACCCGCAAATTCTTACCAACTGTGCTATGTGACTTAATCGAAATAAAATGACATTTGCGATTATATGAGGGCAAATTTTGGGGTATGACACCTAACATATGCAAAAATTAGAAAAAATGACCAAAACTGTTTTTTTTTAACTGCCAGGGCATATTTCGGAAGTTCATTTCCGAAATTTGTTAGGTAATATATTTGGGAAATTAACTTCCGAACCATCGCAGGTTTCAGCATAAATTTGTTGAATCAATGTAGTGAAATAGGGGATGAAATGAGAGATGTTTACTTCAAATTGTAGCTTTCTATGCTCCCTTTAACGTGATCAACGGTTTGAAACTTGATTTTGAGACGAAAAATGGATGGAGATTGATTGAGTTTTGGAGAGGGTTTGGAGAAGTTTTGGAAAAAAAATGATGAAATAGTGAAAGAGGGAAAATTGTATATGCAGGAATATTTTCGGAAATGAACTTCCGAAATATTCACGGTTTTGAATTTTTTTTACTTCGGAAATGCATCTCCGAAAACACCACTTTTCTGGTGTTTTCGGAGATGCATTTCCGAAGTAAAAAAAAATTCAAAAAAAAAAACTTCGGAGATTCATCTCCGAAGCAGGGGCAATTGGGGGATTTCGCTGGAGTCACCCCATAGGGAGGTGGGTAAAGAAATTTTCTTTACCAAAATGCCCTCACCTCAAACTTGTTATTCCCACTTGGTCCATGGAATTAGTTCTAGCTCTCAAGGACATCCTTAATTCCAATTACATTTTTAATCATACAAGCTTAGATTTTTAATCCATTGAACTTAAATATTAAGCATGTTAAAATTGGCAATTCCAAATTGCCTATTCTTATGAAATAATCTGCCTCGTTGATATGCTTCACGTGCCTCATGCGTGAGCTAGTGAGTGATAACTAACAGTACAATCTTTTTTTTTTAATCTTTTTCATACGTCTTACTTTAAACTTCAATAATTTTTATACTCTCTCCGTTCTAAAATAAATATCATGGTTGATACTTTCACACGGATTAAAAAAATTTGATAAATAAAAGCGAGAGATTATTTTACCTAATTATCCTTAATGGTTATTGGTGTATTTTAATTACCATTAATACAATGTGAGATAAATGTAAATTATGAATATTAATGAGATGATATAATTGAAAGATAAAAGTTAAAATTGCATTGAAAACTAAAAATGGCACTTGGTGGATATGCTACTATCCCAAGTGTAGCAGTTATGTCCGGTTTACTATGGCAGTGATGAGTTTTTCTGGGTTGCGAATGAAGAAGCTGGATTCTCTGTTAAAACTTGTGCTGAAGAGATTAGGAAAAGAAACTCGGTTGTGGGGCTGCAGCCTGCTATTTTAAGCAAGTTGGGAGTCATGTGGAAGATGAAAGTACCTTCTAAAGTAGGTATATTTGCTTGGAGGTTTATTTTGGGAAGACTTTCAACTCGAGATCAATTGAAGAATAGAGGTATTTTGGTAGAAGATAGGGATTGTTGTTGCGTTTTCTGTTTCAATGCTATGGAGACCTCCAATCATCTCTTCGAGTCGTGTCATCTTACGAGTAGAATTTGGAACAAGGTAGGAGATTGGTTGGGAAACTCAGTTACGTTGACGAAAGATGAGTTGAAGAATTTTGGAGATCAGTTTGATAAAATTAAGGCGTTAAAAGAAAGATTAACTGTAGGAGTCATTTGGTTAGCAGTTTTGTGGAATCTGTGGGCGACGAGAAATGCTATTTTGTTCAATGGTTACATCTTTAACTTTGACGAATGCTATAGTGCAATTGTACTCGTGTCTTGGAAGTGGTTTAAATCAGTTAATGATTCTTCTACGGCTTGTAATTTTCATTATTGGAACATCTTACCTCTATGTTGTATAAAGAGGTAAGTGGTTCGGTTCATGTATCTTTCTTTTGATTAATACCATTACTTATTGAAAAAAAATTTATGTGACATTTATTTTGGGATAGAGGGAGTAGTTTCTTTCTAAAAAAATCCATTATAGTTTTCTTTGGTTATCTTGATTTTAGATGAAATTCTCTTCACATATAGGATCCATTACACTTACGGGTGGTAAAACGAGCCGTGGATTGTCAGGTTGGTCCGCGCACCCGCCAAAAATGGCGGGTTGAATTGACATTTTAGGCCTGCCGTCTGCCATAGTCCGCCCTGCCAAAATCCGCTGTCCGTCATAGGCCGCCCTGCCAAAGCCCGCCCTGCCAAAATCCGCTGTCCGTCATAGGCTGCCATGCCAAAGCCTGCCGCCCGCCAAAACTCACCGCTCTGTCAAAATCCGCTATTTTTTTAAGTTAATTCTACTAATTTTAATTCTTGATGGTTTTATTTTATACATTTATTTGTGAATATATGCAATATTTTTAAGTAAAATTTGTTAAAAAATGCTTTTTCTAAAAAATTGTTCTAAAAACTAAGTGAAAAATCTAATTAAAATGTAAAAAACTATTAAAAAAATGAAAAACATAATAACGGAATATATGACGGGACGAGACGGACCGCCCGCTTTGCACCCCTAATTACACTAGTCCACGTATTTTATAATGGAATCTAAAATCTATAAAAACATAATAACTAAACCAAAATAACCTTAAAAAAAACGATAAATTATGGAAATTTCTTTACCTACCTCCTTCTTTTCTTGGTCACCTCTGGTGAAAAACCCAAAATACCCTTACTTCGGAAATGCATTTCCGAAACGTTTTTTTTTCAAAATTTGTCTTATTTCAGAAATACACTTCGAAAACACGAAAAAAAGGTGTTTTCGGAGATGCATTTCCGAAAATATTCCAAGACCAAATTGGTCTTGGAATGTTTCGGATATACACTTCCGAAAGAATTCAATAATTATTAAAAAATTAAAATCAAGGTGAATCAATACAATTAATAGGTATAAAATCAAGGTGAATCAATAAAATGAAGGTGAATCAAAATTTACTAAACAATTTTAAAGTTAAAAATTATTTTTAACTTATATAAATCAAAAACATTTTAATTCCGTAAGTAAATTTTGAATTATATAGAATTAAATATAAAATTTATTTCATTAAATAAAATTAAGATAAAATCTTTTTTTAATTTTTTTAAACTAAATAAAAAATTATAACTCATTTTTAATTATGAATCAGAATAGAAATATATAAATATATAATAATAATTATTAATTTTGTAAGTGAAATATATAAATATATAATATATAAATATATAAGAATTAGTATATAAATATATAATAATTATTATAATTATTATATAAATATATAAATTAAAACACTTATTTTTTTTTATTTTTTTGTAAATACATAATAATAATTATAAATATATAAATATATAAATAAAAAATTATAACTCATTTTGTAAGTGAAATTACTTTAGTTTTTTTAATTAAAATTATTTTAAATTTTAAAATATGAATCAGAATAGAAATATATAATAATTATTATTCATAACTCATAAATTATATCAAAATATATAATTATTATTATTCATTACTCATAAGTTATATCAAATTTATGATATATGAATTAATTAATATCCTAAAATTAATTTTTGGAATTTTTAGATTTTTTTTTGTTTTTTCGGAGATGCATCTCCGAATTAAACAAAATCCAAATTTTTGGGATTTTTTCGGAAATATACTTCCGAAGTCTGGAAAAATTTAGAAAAAAAAAATTTCAGAAATGCATTTCCAATGCAGGGTAAAGTGTGGTTTTCGCTGGGGTGACCCCAGATGGGTAAAGAAATTCATTGTTATGACCAACTGTCATCAATTAAATGTTTGTAAGAAGTTAATTCATTAATATTATATTTTTATAATAAATTAATCAATTTAGTTATTTGAAGTGTACGTCACAGTGTTTTAAAAACCGGACCGGACCGGCCGGTCGGACCGGTTGAACCGGGAACCGGTCAGGTAACCGGTCTGGTTCAATTGCTGGATCGGATATGCCATTGAACCGGTGTGAACCGGTCAAAACCGGTATAAACCGGTAAAACCCGACAAACCAGTGGTTTTCAAGAACCGGTGGTTTAAATGCATTTTTAATTTTTTTTTATTTTAAAAACTTAAAAAAACATCATTTTAATTATTTTAATAAAAAATTAAAATAAAAATTAAAATAAAAAAAAATAGAAAATAAAAATAAAAAATAAAAATAAAGATGTTCGGATATGGTTGACTTTTTTGCATATGATTTTGATATTGAAGAAGGAAATATCAACATTGAAATAATTTTTTCTTCTTTGAAATTAAATTTAGTAGACAATTAAGTTATTTATTATAATTTATTCAATTATGTTACGATTAAATTTGTTTGCAAATATATACTTTGTAATTTTGTACTATTTTAGTATGTGTGATACCTGTTTAAAATTTGAATTTAAATTATAAACTTGTGAATTTATTTAGGATATGATATTTTTAAAAAATTTAAGTGTCGATTATATATTGTAGAGACTGAAACATCATGTTCGACATATTTTATACCAATATAGTTTTGTTATAACGACCGGTCTATTAACCGAGTTATCCGGTTTAATCCGGTTTAGTCATGCGGTTCGACCAGTGACCCAGTGGTTCGACCAATGAATCAATAACCCAGTACCCTCACCGGTTTGATGTCCGGTCCGGTTTTTAAAACAAAATTTATTATAAAAAATTCAATTTACATCATACTATTAGGAAACGACAATATATATCACATGGTTGAGAAATGGTGTATGAAAGGATAAGAGACTCAGTCCAACTATTTTGTGTTTAGGTATTATTGGAGAAAGAGAAGATAAGCATACGTTAAAAAGCAACTCATTACCTTTTCTTTGGGACAACGTACTGTGTTGAAATAATGATCTGCTTTATATAAACAATTACATAGTAATACACCACAGCATAATATTATCATTAGTAATGGCTATGCAACAATATGTAGGTTCTTCTTCTTCATCTTCATCTTCTATGGTTGCATCCTTGAAGAAATTTGATGTTTTTATTAGTTTCTGTGGTGAGGATACTCGTAAAACCTTCACAAGCCATCTTTATGAAGCTCTTCACAAAAAAGTTATGACATTTATTGACTTTGAGCTTGAAAAAGGAGATGAGATCTCATCAGCACTCAACAAAGCCATTGAGGGGTCAGATGCATCTATAGTTATATTTTCAAAAGACTATGCATCTTCAAAATGGTGTTTGAATGAACTCGTTAAGATTCTAGAATGCAAGAGAGATCGAAGACAGATTGTCATACCTGTTTTCTATGATATAGAACCATCTGATGTGAGGAATCAAACTGGGATTTATAAGCAAGCTTTTGAAAAACATGAGCTAGATTTGAAACACAACAAAAACAAGTTGCAGAAATGGAAAGATGCACTCACTGAAGCGGCCAATTTATCCGGCTGGAACTCTCAAAATTGCGGGTAAATAGAATTAACTTTCCACCTAATTTATTCTAAATCTATTTTTCCATTATTTTTTGCTCAATTTTGTTGAGGATAAATTTTATATAATAATTATTATCATAAAATGTTGATCTTCTAACCACTCCCTTTCATATTGGTCTAGGATGGAGTCAAATTTTATTAAGGACATTGTGGAAGATGTTTTGAAAAGATTGAATCGTAGACATCCATTTGAAGTTAATAAAGAACTTGTTGGCATTGAGAAAAAGTATGAAAAGATGGAATCTTTATTGAAAATTGGATCAAAGGATGTTAAAACTCTTGTATTATGGGGCATGGGAGGCATAGGAAAGACCACTCTAGCAAAACACTTATATGCTAAATTGTGTTCTCAATTTGAACATCATTGCTTCATTGAAAATATAAGGGAAGAATCAACCAAGTGTGGACTCAAGTCTGTAAGTAACAAACTTTTTTCTGAATTGTTGGAGCTTCCTCTCAATGCACCTTATGTAGAAACCCCAATTTTCATAAATCGACTTGCACATGAAAGAAGTCTCATTGTGTTGGATGATGTTGCAACCATAGAGCAAGCAGAAAATGTTAACATAGTCAATAGTTGCTTGGGAGAGGGAAGTAGAGTCATTATCACAACTAGAGATATGCAGATATGTAGCCAGTTTGATGAGTGTGAAATATATAAGTTTGAGGAAATGAATGCAGATGAATCCCTTCAACTATTCTGTCAGAATGCTTTTGGAGAAAAATGTCCTAAGGATGGATATGGTCATCTATCACAAGAAGCAATTCGTTATTGCAGAGGCAATCCCTTAGCTCTGAAAGTTTTAGGTGCAAATTTTCGTACAAAAAAAAGTAAAAAAGGCTGGGAAAGTGAATTGGAGAAACTCAAAAAGATTCCCAATAGAAAAATCTATGATGTGTTAAAATTGAGTTATGATGACTTAGATCGCACTCAACAAGACATATTTCTAGACACTGCATGCATCTCCAGATCACTAGTTTATTATAACTCCCTTACTCAAAAAAAATACTTAACAGCAGTATGGAATGCTTGCATGTTTTATCCAGATAGTGGATTAGAAGTCCTTCTAGATAAAACACTCATATTCTTTGATGACGAACGCTTTATCAGTATGCATAATTTGTTAAAAGAAATGGGAAAAGAGATTGTTATGACAGAATCAGTCAAAGACCCCGGAAGAAGAAGTCGATTGTGGGATCAAAAGGATGTGTATGATGTATTGAAGTATAACAAGGTAAGTGGGAGATTCATTTAGTTGTATATGAAAATTGATGAAATAAAAATAAGATTAATATGTAAGTCAGCCCTTACTAATCATTACTCAAAATTTGTTTTTTAGGGAACTGAAGTTGTTGAAGTTATAGAATTTAATATTGATCAACTTGGGGATTTGTACTTGAGCTCTGATTGCTTTAAAAGCATGACCAACTTAAGACATCTTCATATCACTACAAAAAGTCTAGATGAAGAGAGTAGACTGCATATCCTTGAAGGTCTTGAGTGGTTGTCTGATAAATTGAGGCATCTTTGTTGGAATTTTTTCCCACTTGAGTCTTTGCCATCAACCTTTTGTGCAGAATGGCTAGTACAACTTAAAATGCAGAATAGCAAGCTTAAAAAGCTTTGGAATGGAATTCAGGTACAATTTAAATAATGTGTTATTGTTAGCACTGTTAAATATATTATTAATAAAGTTTTAATCCTTTTTAGTTAAAACTTACGTGCAATCATGAATTTATTTTAATGATTTCTCAACAATGTGATGATTTTTTTCTCATGTAGAGGCTTGACAATTTAATGATTCTTGATCTTGGTTTCTCCAAAGACCTGATTGAGATTCCAGATTTATCAAGAGCCCCAAATCTTCAAGTAGTATCCCTTTCTTTTTGTGAGAGTCTCAGTCAACTCCATCCATCCATTTTCAGTATCCCCAAGCTTATAGAACTACATTTAGATGGCTGCAAAAAAATTAAAAGCCTGAAAAATAACATTCATTTAAAATCTCTCAAATTACTTGATCTCTCTTTTTCTTCATATCTTACGGAATGTTCTCCATTGATGTCGTGCAATAGGAAACTTACAGGACTGCAGCTTACAGGATGTACACAAATCAATACATCGAGTTTTTGGCTCATCCTTGATGGAACACCATTTTTAAAAGAACTATATTTGAGTCGGTGCTGCAATTTAGAAACACTCCCTGACAACATCAAAAACAATTCAATGTTGGAAATTCTTATTTTAAATGAATGTTCTAAACTTAAGTCTATACCAAAGCTTCCAGCCTCCTTGCAAACTCTTGAGTTAAATGAATGCAGGAAACTTAAGTCCCTACCAAAACTTCCAGTTAGCTTGCAAAGTTTGAAAGCCATGAATTGCATTCATTTGGACACTAACTCCATTCAACGATCAATACTTGCGAATCTGTCACTGAGTAACAGGAATCTGCCAACTCATCCTTGGGAGTTATTTTTCTTTCCTGGTGGTGAAGTTCCTAGTGAGTTTTATTTTCAGACAACAAAGGCTTCCATAGTTATTCCTCCTATTCCAAAATATGGTTTGTGTGGTTTCATCATTTGCATCATTCTCTTTGGAGAAGCGGGTCTCACTTACTCTGGTGAAATGTTTTGTACTATTTATCAACAAACCAAAGAAATTGACCTACACAGGATGCAGTGTAGTACAGGATTTATTTCAGATCATGTATTGTTAGCCTACATAAGCTGTTATAATTCTGATTGGGTGAAGGTTGGGAGTGAAAGTGGAAGTGATGATTACAACCTTTCATTTAAATTCAATTATGAAAAAGGTCGAGGTATGAGAACAGAGTGGATCAAGAGTTGTGGGGTTATCCCAGTATATGACTTGAAACATAGTTTTGTGTTGGATCGTAGAACTAGTGGAGTTGAAATTGTTGAAATACAGTCCAACACTCAACTATCTGATGATTCTGATGATATTAATGAAATACAGTCCAACACTCAACTATCTGATGATTCTGATGAAATTGTTGAAATACAATCCTACGCTCAACTATCTGATGATTCTGATGATATTCAAGTTTTTGATGATTGTCAACAACATTCGAAATTTGATATTAATGAGTCACAACACCAAGAAATTGGAGCTGAAAATGAAGATGACCAGCAACAACTAATTATTCCTCAGATAGAAAATACGGAGGAGTTGAATGATACATCTCCTTGTTCCTGTTCAATCGGTATACATCTTTCACCACTTCATATATATATATATATATATATATATATATATATATATATATATATATATATATATATATATATATATATATATATATATATATATATATATATATATATATATATATATATATATATATATGACGTATTAAATGAGAACTTTAGTTATTACGAAAATTGACAACTTTTAATAATAACCCTACGATTTAAAATGAATGTTTCAGATTTCACTTAAATTTTAAGAGACAATAATTAATAATTAGATTCTGATTTAAGTACATATCACTCAAATGCATATATGAGCATTGATTTTAAATCGTATGATTATTATTAAAAGTTATCAGTTCTTATTTGATACGTCCCCTATAGAGTGTAAAACTTTAAATGAAATTGGTAGGAAGACTATCAAATTACTAAGGAAGAAACATTTCAGGTCAAAATTTCTCTTAAAAAAGTGAAGGGTTAAAATCGTACAGTTAAATTTTTATTTAAATAAAGTAGTGATAATTTAATCCTTCAAATAAATAGGTTGATTCTTTGATAATACTTGTGATATATTCTAGAAAATTATGTTAGATAAACTAGCAAAATACCCATGCATCTGTACGGGTAAATTTATTTAATACGATATATATATTTTATTTATATATACATATAAATTTAAAATTAGTTACTTGATTATGTCCTGCACCGGCCCAATCACTTTTATTGGGTCAATCCAGCCTTCGGCCCAAGGCACCCTGGGCACGCGCATGACAGCCTCCCCCGGTCCGCTCCGGGAAAACACCTGACATAACCGAGCACGAGAGAGCCTCGTGCCCGGTGAGCAGTCAACTCATGCATTGCCTAGATCCGTGCCTTGAAAAGAGGAGCCAATTTTGTTTGGGACTACCCTATAAATAGCCCTCTAACCTCAGAGGGCAAGGTAATCTTTTCTGATCCCAAAAATCTCTCACTTTGTTGTACCTTGTGGATCATATACTTATTTTGGCATCGGAGTGCCTTGCAGGTACAACCATTTTTTCCCCTCTCAACCGTTCCGGATTTCAAACATTCTTTGTTGCTGGCCATCTGATCTGCTCGGTAATATCAGTGGCGCTGTCTGTGGGAACCCTAGCTTCCCCGTTCCTCTTCTTGCACTTTCTTGATCCGTTCTTGCCTCCTGCAAGAATCTAGGAACCAAAGCTCTAATCAACAACCATCTATGGCTGGCAATAGCGAAGACTCCTCTTCACTAGACGCTACGATACCCAACAAGAATGACATCTCTGTCGTCATTCCGCCACTCAGAAACACCGTCCCTCGAGACGGCATCACCGCATCTCCTTCCTCGAAATATTTCCAAGACGGTGCCCTCCATCATCTCGAGGACACCGGTGGTAGAGACAACCGCGAAGAGGCTCTGGAAAACCCTTTCTCTTCCAAGGGCCAAGCTCCCCATAACCAAACCACGACAGCCGTTTTGGCCGCCCTTGGGCAGACAAACGCGTTTATTCAGCAGCAGAGTGAAAGAATCGGGGCGCTTGAGCGGAAGCGCCGTTTAAAGACTCCTCCCAGCCATAAATCTCGCTCTCAGCGCGACGTAGTTCCCAAGAAACGCCCTCGTTCACCCTTCCCCAGGGAAAACGCGGGCCCCGCTTCCAAGAAAGGGTCGAGCGACCACCGCTCCCGGCACCGTTCATGTTCCCCTCGACCAAAAAGAAGATCCAAGTCTCCTCCTGTGAAGCATGACGATAATCGCATGCGACACAGGCGGAGCCGCAACAGGTCCTCCACTCCTTCTGCCAATGACGAAGAAGAGGAGCGTCGGGGCCCTCTGTCCCATGAAATCTTGGAAACACCCCTGCCGTCCGGTCTTGAAAAACCCCCGCCACTGGGCACATACGGCGGGACCACCGATCTAGACGAGCACATAGAGAACATCGACGCCCTCCTAGACTACAGATAGGTGCCCGTTACAATCAAGTGCCGTTTATTCCCGACCACCCTACGCAAGGGAGCCATGACGTGATACAAAAGTTTGCCCGATGAATCCATCACTTCATGGAAACTGCTCGAAAAACTCTTCTCCAGGAACTTCACGGTCTCCCGAAGACATCCAAAATCAGAAGCATCCTTGGAGGCCATCATCCAAGGAAAAGACGAATCCCTCCGGGCCTACATTGAAAGGTTCAACAAAAAGGTCGTGCAAGTGTCCACGACAGCCCATATGAAGAAGTTCCTGCTCGAGCGAGGCCTCCGACCACGCTCAGACTTCGCCAAAACCGTCGGAATTGAAACGCCCGCCACTTTGGACGAATTCTTCTTCAAGGCTCAAGCATACATACAATACGAGGAGAAAGAGGCGGCTCACGCGGTCCGCAACTCAAGACAAGAAGAGAACACTAAAGGTGCTCGTCAAGACGACACTCGCCGATGAACTGGTAAGAAAAAAGAGGATAAATGTCGAGATCCGAAAGGCTACAAAGCACCGGCAGGGAAGTTTCGAGAATACACCCCGCTGAACGCATCCCGGGAACGCATTTTGAACTAATGTGCAAACGCAAAATTCCAAATGGGCAAAGTCCGCTTCCCGAAGTCTATGCCCGCGCGGCCGAACGTGGACAAATCGAAATTCTGTCGGTTCCATAAGTGCCACGGGCATAACACAGAAGACTGCATCCACCTGAAAGATGCAATAGAAATATTAATCCGAGAAGGACACCTGAAGCAATACCCGAAGAAACAAGAGGCCTCCAAGGAGGCCAAGCCGATCACCGAGGCAAAGCCAACTGAAGATACACCCGCCATGCAAGTAGCCATGAGTATCACGAGACCGGAGGACTTTTACCTCCCCGACTGGGCCAGGATGTCTTCCACCCCCTCTCCTCATAGTCCATGGGAAATTTTCCCTTCCACCATGGTCATATCCGGAGGGGGATTCAGCAAGCTTACCGTCGGATCCGTAAAACAAAAATTCGACGAACTAATCTCAGCAAGTTCAAGCAGAATCGCTACCCTCGACCTGGCCAAGGGCGGCTCATCTTCCATATCTTTCTACAAGGACGAACTGCCCGGTGGAGCGCCCAACGCGACCATCCCACTCCTTATCCGGGAATGAATGGTCAACTTTGACGTACGCCGCATTTTGATCGATCAAGGGAGTTCGGTAGACATCATGTACTCCCAGCTATTCAAAACGCTGCAACTGAATGACAACCACCTCACCCCCTACGTAGGATATGACCTACAAGGTTTCAATGGCACCGTGACAAAACCCTGGGGGTTCATCGAACTCACCGTCTCAATCGGGTCAGCGGAAAACACGAGGGCCGTCAGATTCCAGTTCCTAGTCATTGACTGCCCCTCGATTTACCAATGCATCTTGGGACGCCCGACGTTGGCCGAGCTAATCGCAGTCCCCTCAACCGTGCATCTTAAGCTCAAGTATTACACAGCCAAAGGGCAAGTCGCTACGCTCAACGGCGACATCGAAGCAGCCAGAAGGTGTTTTGAAGCCTCCGCCAAAGGCCTCAGCTCTAAGAAGGCTGCTGCCCAGGACAAAGCAGCATGCAACGCGAACCCCGATCCCCACAAATCTATGCCCCGCATCGGCACCATCGACCCGGCCAGAGGAGTTAAAATCGGCACAGACTTGCCCGAATTAGCCAGAAGGCAACTCAAGGTCTGCCTCAGCGCAGCTGAGATGCCCGACCTCGACCTAGAGGTGGCATGCCACCACCTGACGATCGATCCCGCGTGCAAATCCGTCGCCCTAAGGAGAAGAAAGCAATCCCCAGAAAAAACGGCCACGACCGAACTAGCTGTTAGGGACCTCTTAGAGGCTAATTTCATATCGGAAGCCAAATACACTACTTGGCTTTCCAATGTTGTACTTTTAAAGAAATCTAATGGAAAATGGCGCATGTGCATTGACTATACCGATCTTAATAGGGTTTTCCCTAAAGACGCTTATCCTCTTCCTAGCATAGATAAATTAGTCGATAATTCCGCATGTTTCAAACTATTATCATTTATGGATGCATATTTTGGGTACAACCAAATACCCATGTCTAAAACGGACAAAAAGTATACGACCATCATGACCGAGTCGAGAAACTACTACTACAACGTAATACCCTTCGGTCTGAAAAACGCTGGAGCTACATACCAACGAATGACGAACAAAGTATTCCAGGCGGAGATCGGCGATATGCTCGAAGTCTACATGGACGACATGATCGTCAAATCCCAAGAGGAGACTGACCATGCCGCCCACCTCAAGAAGGTCTTCGAAGAAGCCCGGAAATGCAAAATGAAGTTCAACCCCGAGAAATGCACCTTCGGAGTCCGAGTAGGGAAATTCCTCAGTTTTTACCTAACAGAACGGGGGATCGAGGCGAATCCGGACAAGTGCAGAGCCTTTTCAGAGTTCCCAACACCGAACTCTAAGAAATCCATTCAGTCCCTAAACGACATGCTCACATCACTATCCAGATTCGTAGCCAAGTCAGCCCAGCACACCCTCCCACTCTTCAAACTCCTCCAAAAGGAGACAACTTTCGAATGGACGGACGAATCCGAGCGTGCTCTATCTCACCTCAAGCAAGCCCTCTCACGCCCACCCGTGCTCTCGAGGCCCGAATCCGGAGAAACCCTCTATCTCTACCTAGTCGTCGCTACCGAGGCAGTCAGCGCCGCTCTCATCAGAGAAACCCTAGAAGGCCAAAGGCCCATTTATTTTACGAGCAAAGAACTTCAAGGCCCGGAAGTCAGGTACCAGCAGATCGAGAAAGTCGCCCCGCACTAATCACAGCAACCAAGAGACTAAGGCACTACTTCTTGGTACACACCATGGTCGCGCGCACTGAGCAACCCATAAAATAGCTGTTAGGTCGCCCCGACATGGCCGGAAGGATGCTCCGTTGGTCCCTAGAACTCTCGGAATTCGACATAAAGTACGAAGGAAGAAAGGCACTAAAGGCACAAGTCTTAGCATACTTCGTAGCCTAAATGGCCTTCCCAGACGCGACGGCGTGCAACACTCGGAAATGGACCCTATACGTAGACGGGGCTTCCAGCTCGTTCAAAAGAGGAGCGGACATCATTTTAGAAAACAGAGAAGGAACACTGATAGAAGTGCCGTTATCACTCTCTTTCCCAACCTCCAACAACCAAGCAGAATACGAAGCACTACTCGCAGGGCTACGTCTCGCTGAAGATTTGGACGCTGAGGAGATCGAAGTGTTCACCGATTCCCAATTGGTAGCTTCACACATCTCAGGAGAATACCAAGTCAAAAGCGACCACCTCGCCGAATACCTGAGCCTCGTGCGCATAAAGATGGCCCGATTCAGAAGCGCCAAGGTAAAACATATCCCGAGGGAACATAATTCCCGGGCAGACGTTCTGTCAAAACTCGCTAGCACAAGGAAGAAAGGGGCGATAAATCCGTGATCCAGGAAATACTGCCCAGACCCAACACCGAACCTTCGGCCGGGCTAACACTTGTCAGCGCGATCGGAGACGCGTCTTGCAGGATGACCCCCGTGTACAACTACCTCACGAGCGACCTCCTCCCAAGAGACCCCAAAAAAGCTTCCATAACTAGGAGAAGAGCCTGCTCATACGTCCTAGTCGAAGACCGACTCTACCGACGAGGTTTCTCCATACCCCTCCTTAAATGCGTCGACAAGGGCACCGTCCCCCACATACTCCAAGAAATACACGAAGTAGTCAACTCCCAACACCTAGGAGGAAGATCCCTCTCCCGGAAAGCGCTCAGAGCCGGATACTATTGGCCCACCATGAAGCACGACGCCAAAGAATACGTAAAGAAATGCGACAAATGCCAACGCTTTGGGGATATGCACCTTGCACCCCAACGAACTCGAGTATTTATCATCTCCCTGGCCGTTCGCGTGGTGGTGCATGGACCTCCTCGACCCATTTTTGACCGGGAGCAATCAGAACAAATACCTCATAGTCGCGGTCGACTACTTCACCAAATGGATCGAAGCTGAACCATTAGCAAAAATCACATCTCTAAACGTATTACGTTTCTACAAAAGAAACATCCTCGCCCAGTTCGGAGTACCCCTAGCCATCATCACCGACAAAAGCACCCAGTTCACCGACGGGCGCTTCCAAGAGTTCGTCACGAGATTAGGAACTAAACAGCACTTTGCATCAGTCGAACACCCCCTGACGAACGGGCAAGCCGAGGCAGCCAACAGAGTAATTCTGAGGGGCATCAAAAGAAGACTGGACGAAATCAAGAAGGGGTGGGTCGAGGAGTTGGACAGCATCCTCTGGGCCTACCGCACCACCCCCATTCAACTACCGGGGAGACTCCCTTCCGACTTACGTACGGGACAAAGGTCGTGATCCCCGTCGAAGTACATATGCCCACCAGGCGCACCGAGGAACCCCTCGAAACAGAGGGCAACCTCGAGGAAATTAGAGAAGAACTCGACCTAGTCGAAGAAATCCGAATAGGAGCAGCTCTGCGCGAAACATCACTCAAATAAAAAATTTCCCTAAGATACGACGCGAAGGTCATCAAACGTGAATTCGAGATAGATAGCTCGGTACTCAACAGAAACCATAAGGATTCCCGCGAGGGCAAATTAGCCGCAAACTGGGAAGACCCCTACCGCGTCCGAGCAAAGACCGAAAACGGGACATACTACTTAGAAAATTTGCAAGGAGAAGAACTCGCTCGACCATGGAACGCTGAAAAGCTCAAGCAGTATTACATCTAAATGTAGGTACGGACCAGGTAAGCGCCGAACACCTCATGATAAAACAAAAAGACAGAAGCCCGCTCTCTTAAACGAGCAGACTCCTTGTCCATTGGGGGGCACAAATACCGAGCACCCCGTCGTAATCAAGTACCATGACGGAAGAACGCCCCGCTCGCGAGGGGACCGTTCACGCCATGAGGCTCAGAACTCAACACAACGAGACCTGAGACTCACCCTCGCCAGGCACGGTCCCCGACCATCGATCATAGTTCCACACACTTAGAGATCAGTACATTACAGACGAGCAAACCTCCTAAATTAAGCAAAACAAAATACCACAAAATAATAGTACTTTATTCATCATCCACAAGAGTTACAAAATACACATCAAATAGAAAAGAAATGCGTCATTCGGCCCGGCGGGCGAACTTCTCCGAATGAAGATACTGGTACCAATCCTCATCCCACTCAGTCTCAGAACCATCAGCGTTGACCACGACCCTCACACCTGAAGACTGAGCCTGCACGTTCGAACCACGGACCCCCTGAGAACGAGAAGCAGAACCGGTCGAATCCGTCTTCTTCTCCTTCACCTCCTTCATTCCGCGAGAGCATGAGGTTGAAGAAACCTTTCCTCCCTTAGCACCACCCATTCCTGCAAAAAAATGAAGAAAGAAAGGCCCATGAGACCTCCTTTTATAGAAGAAGAAAGGGGACAGAAGCGCTTGGGAAACAGACAAGTCATTAAAGAACAAAAACGTTGGAAACCAGTGACACGCCGTCCCAAAATGTCAGAACGCATGCACACAGACTTCGAAGAAACAGGCACAATAAACGAAGGCGTTAAAAATAAAGTACTTGCAAATTAAAACGAGCACGTGGCCCGATAGGTGTACCTGACTACGGCCATGATGGCCGAGCCGGTAATATCATTACAAATTAAAAAATGGGGGGCATACCCCCGGAATGCAACAACAAAAACAATGGCACGCAGGCCAAAAACTTAAACACAGAAAAATCCTCATACACCTTCTTCCATTTGAACTTTTCCAGTTTCCTGAGTCGCTGGCTCGTCCCTGAAGTTCGGAGAGACAATCTTGTCCCCCTCCATGCGATGATACGACCCGGTACCCTCAATCACCAATTCCACCCCAGGTTTCTTCAAATTAAGCTGGGCCACAGTGGAATTGTAGGTGTCCTCGGCAGTAGCAACACAATCACCCCCAAGGAATCTTATGTACTGGATCAACTCTACCCGAGTCAAGAGGGCTTTCTCCTCCCCCGTCTCTTCCTCATCAGGAGTCTGAGATCGGCGAAGAGAAACCTCCTTTATCGAGGAAGATAGCATCACCCCATACACAGTCCGGTAGAGCAAAGTGTACTAACCTTGCACGTCTGCCAGAGCGTCCTCTTTAGCACTCAACCGAGCCTTCACGACCGCCAGCTCCTTGCCCTGCTCCTTCAGCACCTGGTCTCGCTCCGCCAGAGCAGACGCCTTAACCTTAGCATCCTCCTCGAGAAGCCTCGCCACTTCCACGGACAAGGGCGCCGAACGAGCATATATGGTAGCTAGCTCGAGGACCCGGACCACAGTTGAAGCGTCTTGCACCAGAAACCTTTGACGGACAGAGGGCTCCAAACCTTCGATATGAAGAGACTCAACATGAGGAATAGTCAAAGAAGGCCCTTCCTCAAAGAACCGAGGCTGGAGAAAACATGAAGGCAGAGTGAAGATATCACCAACTTCCTCTCGGGTCAGATCCACAGCCTCGACCCTCTGTCGTTTGTGACGAACCAGCGCATCTGGATCTGGCTATTGACGGAGAGGAGAAGGAAGAACCGTAACCGGCCTCAGGGATTCACCTTGGTCAGAAGCCCGCAGCGGGGAACCAGCAGTAGCTGGGGAGGAAGAGGAAGCCCCCGAGCCTGTTGCCGGGGACCTCTGCACGGCAGCCAACCTGGGACCAGCATTCTTTTTAACAGCCGCTTTAGCCTTGCTCGCCTACCTGAGCATCCGGTCATGAGGCGCCCGATCCATTGACTCTGAAAAGAAAAACACACGAAAAATATGAGAATCAACCCGTCATAAGATCGCTACCATAAACTACAATAATAACAATAGGTTAGACGCGAGACAAAACAGGGGGCATATACCCAAGTAGGCCGCTGCACCCTCGTTGGTCCCACTGGCCAGAAGATCCTTTATACTAATCACGCCTGGCTCCCTGATAATGACCCCGTCTTCGTCGATAACCGGTCTCCCCGACTAGTCCAATTTCGCAACCGGGGGAAGGCCCTGCAAGAAATTCTGAAGAATGGCGTAGTCCCCCCGGGCATCTTCATCCAAATCCGATAGCTTGGTAATATATTGATCCGTCCCATACCCAAAATGATCCCGGGACTAGAAAAACCTAAACTTTTGCCTGCGGGTAATAACGAGATCCCTGATATCATTGAGCATCGGACGACCATGAATGTCCAGAGTCGGTACCCGAGCAAAGACGCCGTCGAGGGCCTCTCGGGACTGGGGGCGGAAGAGAAAAAAACGAGGTTTGTAGTTCTTCAGAGAGTCCGAGTAGGACTTAAATATTTTCCTAGACTGCTTCAAGGACACCCATCCGAAACGACCATCACTTACCGTCCGCTGCACACAGAATATAAAAAAGAACAAAGGGATCGTCGCCGCTATTTTCAAATGGGCACAGGTCAGCTCGAACGCCCGGATAAAAGCGATTGCATTATGGTGGAGCTGCCTAGGCGCCACCTCCAAGTGATTGAAAACAGCTATCTGAAACTCGGTGAAAGGCACGCGAAGCCCCATCTCCCGGAAGACAACCTCATACATCGGAATCAGGTCGGGAGCATAAACGTCGCAGATACGGTCCTCCTCAGCAGGGATAAGGACCGACCACCCGGTTCGAGACGCGCCCCCAGCAGGGTCTACATGGCCTCCAATCTCCAGGAAGATATCCGAGCCATCTTCCATGAAATAACTTTCGATTTCAAGTGCCTCTTGCAGCACCCAAGACGACAGGGGCACCTCCTGCCCAGCCGGGGGATTCGAGGACGACGAGCCCGACGTTGAATGACACCCTGCTTCATCCATGTTCATCTGAAAAATAGGGGAGAATAGTGAATTCGACAATTCTATCAAATCCACCCTTCCACCACCGTTCAAAGTGAAAGGGCACGCCAACCGCCGGGGGATCAAATGACCCCCCGAGCCTTGACCTTCCCTAGAAAAACAATCATCAAGCTGAAGAAGACTCGCGCCAAGGGGAAAAACAAAAACCCATACTATATCGCAATGATCCATTTTTTTGGAAAAACACTGAGAACGCACTGACGCGTAATCAAGACTCCAAATGACATTCAACAAACCATAAAGTGGCTCAGAACGAATAACTCAGCCACAGGCAACCACCTACGGCGGAGAAGCTAGCCACCTCCGCCGTCTACCACTAGCAAACTCCCAAACCTTCACCAAAACCATTCCTAAGAACCTACCCTAACCGCATACAAACGATTTCTACAACAATCAAAGCATGAAAAATCAAAAACGAAAGGAAACACAAACTTACGAGTAGGATTCTGAAGGAAGAATGAAGATTGATGAAGGAACTTTGCAGCGAGATTCGCGATCGGTGATGGAGAGAAGAGAGCGAAGCAGAAGAATTTGAAAAGTTTGCGGAAAATGGAAACCCTTGATATTTATAGGCAATTGAGGACATCACGTGCGCCGCACGTGAAGCTATGGGAAACGGTATGGCCATCATTAACCCTAGAAGCCTACGAGTAGGGTAGCCATCATTTCGCATTAAATGCGACACATCCCCCAACTGATAACTCTGAAGCGACATGCCTCCTAACTCCCGGCCTGATCCTTCCTCTCCGCAGAAGCTCAGGACCGACCCCCCTCGGAAACACAGGGCACGTATCCCCGGAAGGACTCCCCGGATCAACATCCTCTAAGTTGTCGCTCACGCAAGCAGAAGCAACGACTTGGGGGGCTCCTATTCTGGACCGGCCCAATCACTCTTATTGGGCCAATCCAGCCTTCGGCCCAAGGCACCCTGAGGACGCGCATGACAGCCTCCCCCGGTCCGCTCCGGGCAAACACTAGACATAACCGAGCACGAGCGAGCCTCGTGCCCGGTTAGCAGTCAGCTCATGCGTTTCCTAGATCCGCTCCTTGAAAAGAGGAGTCAATTTTTCTTGGGACTACCCTATAAATAGCCCTCTAACCTCAGAGGGCAAGGTAATCTTTTATGACCTCCAAAATCTCTCACTTTGTTGTACCTTGTGGATTATATACTTACTTTGGCATCGGAGTGCCCTGCAGGTACAACCATTTTTTCCCCTCTCAACCATTCCGGATTTCAAGCCTTCTTTGTTGTTGGCCATCTAATCTACTCAGTAAGATCAGATTATAAAATAAATAATGATAATATAAATTCAATTGTATTAAATAATTATAAGAAAAAAATGTCTTTAAAATGAATAAAGAAAAAAATTTGATATTTGAAAATAACAATTTTGTGTCTTAAATAAAGATAATTGTTAATTAAAATAAAATAAGTATTTAGTTGATAGTGGCCCGTGACTAAAGGATAAAATTTAATATTTTGAAAACTAAGAATTTTGTGTCTCAAATAAAGGCAATTGTTAATTAAAATCCCATGAAGAAAAGAGAAAATTTGACATTTAAAAATAAGAATTTTGTGTATCAAATAAAGACAATTTTAATCAAAATAAAATATGTATTTGCCGATAGTGCCCCGTAAAAAAAAAGAGAATTTTTACATTTGAAAATAAGAATTTTGTGTCTCAAATAAAAATACTTGTTAATTAAAATAAAATAGGTATTTTACTGATAGTGACATGCAAGAAATTTTTTTTTGACATTTGAAAATAAGAATTTTGAATCTCAAATAATAAAAATATTAATTAAAATAAAATATGTATTTTTTTGATAATGACCAGTGAGTTGAAAAGTTAGTTGTATGTATAACTATTTACTAAATGTTAATAGTGTATACATTTATACACCAATAAATAATTAGTATGATAATCATATACTATTATTATATATTATATTATTATATATTTTAATATATTAAAAGTAATGAGTAGAAAATAAAATAATTAGATAGAAAAGATAAAACGATGAAATCAAAAGAGAAAGAAATATAAAAGAAAAATGAATTTAATTTGAAAAAAAAATCAGATGGGGAGTTAATATAATTTAAAAATTTTGAAGTGTATGTATGAGGTGTTTAAAAGAGAGAGTGAAATATAGAAATAACTTAACTTGTAAAAGGAGAAAAAAATGAGAGAAGAAGAGGACATGTGGCGCATGCTGGTTTATTTTGAAGTTGTAAAAATGTCTTGATGCAATGTCAAAGAAGCCCTTTTCACTTTGTAATTGGAAGGAACAAAAATGTTATTATGGAAAAAGTGGTGGCATAGTATTTTAATGGCTTGATAGTTGAGTTGATTGCAATAAAAATATGTTGAAATAATGCATTGAACAGGTCTTTTGTTGAAGCACATACTAGAAGAATCAAAACGGCTATTTCTAAAGCAAAGATAAGACAGCATCAAAACATTCATTCATAAGTATGTATTGGTTTTTCGTTTCTCTTGTGATAAATTTATCTTTTCCTATAAAGCTGCTACTTGTATTTTTGTCTTAATCTTATCTTGGAACCACAAATACAATTACTCGATTTTGATTATTTATACTTAAAAGCACCATAAAAGAGCAAAGTGTTAAAAAATTCTCAAAATAAATAAGTTGATTCTTTGAAAAAAATCTTGTGATATATTCCAAAAAAGTTTGCCAGATAAATTGCAATAACATTTTGTTGAAACAATACATTGTATAGGTCTTTTGCTGAAGCACGTTCTAGAAGAATCAAAAACGTCTATTTCTCTTGTTTCTCAACCAAAGCTTCCATTCAGAAGTATCCCATGATGTAGTGCATTGGTATTTGATATATAAAGTTGTATGCTTGTGATAAATTTGTCTTTTTTTATGAAGCCATTAGAAACTCTTCCCATCCTAATTAGTTGTATTCAGTTGTTGTGTTCTGCTTTTGTTGGTATTAGAAACTCTTCCCATCCTAATTAAAGTTACATGTTTATACTACTGAAACTGTTAAGGTACCAGTTTATTACAACACTTTCTATTCTAGCGTTGAATCTCATAATTGCATTACAAAGGTAAACATGGTCTAATAACTCACCACTTAACACTTTCAAGGATCCTAGTGATCATGAACATGTTATATGAGGTTTCAGTACTTGGTAAGGTTTGTAGTCAACCCGAGTCCAAATGGAAATAGGGGATCATAATGTTTATCACCAACATTCATCGGTAGCGGGTCAACTGTCTTGAACCATATCCTTGCTCAGCTATGGTTAGATTCAAACTGTCACCAAATGTTTCAGCATAAGGTATGTGGTTCTCCCACAATGACTATGTGTATGTAGTATGTCATAGGAAAATTTGTTTGACTTGATAAATTAGCATTGAGATTTTCATTGTAGACAATTTTAGCTGCAGGATCAACTGTTTGTTTAATAGCATCCAGGATGGTTGTACCTGTCATCTAAAATTAAGTCTATTAGATGCGTATTTTTTCCACAATGGAAGCTAAGATAAAAATAATATCTCAAGAGCATTTTCATGTCACAATTTGTGATTAAGACATTTCAAAATCATACTGGACTAATTGAGATTGACTAGTAAGCCCTTGCCAAGTGATTGTCCATCCACCACATTGATTACCCAAATTATCAGCATGACTTCCTGCAACCAATACTTTTTATGCTTTCTTGGGAAGGGGAAGCGTGGCCTTATGAGCAGATTTAATAAAACTAAGAATTTCTGAACAGCTTCTCTTGCAAACTCTCTATTTTCCTGTTTAATACAGGATATGCGATATGCGATCAACAAAACACACTCTTTTCATTTGAAAGAAATACATGAATTATTCTATGCAAGTTCAAATGATGTTCATAAGAAAATGTACCTTGCTACCCAATTGGTTTGCTATACTTAGATCATTAATCCTGCTCACTAGAATAATATCGTTCTTTAGGTCAGGTCATGAATGAACTCAGTGAAGTTATAGGGAACCATAATCTGCAAACAATGTGAATTTTAAATAGAGAGTAATTTCCAAATATTAAACTCAGGTGATGATGAGATTTCAGATACTTGCGCTTACAGTAGGGTATGTACTTATGCCATATATAACAACCACTCATCCTATGATTTCAAGTTTATCTTTAAATGTTAATTTATCTTTAAATGTTAATTTTTTATTAATTTTAGGTTGTCTTCATTATGTTACCCTTTTACCTCTTAATGATAATTTTAGATAATTTGCATTCTGAATCTTTGGGGGCCATAGGCTCTAAGCAGGATATATACATAAACAATGCAGAGTAGTTTATTTTTACCAATAAAAAATAAAATATGATTATGGATGGAGCTGTGTTACTCCATATATAATTTAATAAAAAAAAATTGTAGAATCCATGATATTAAATTGTTCTATATCAAGAAGGAAATAACTTTTTGTACTTAGATGATTACTACAGTTTATTGTTCTATTAATATAGTCGCCTCAAAGATAAAGACTTGGAGAATAAAAATTCTTCATCAGGTTAGAAGTTTTATGATGTCAGTAACCTCAAATACAAATTTAACCTCTTGAATTCCATTCTGATCGAGCCTGAATGAAAAGAGTTCTTCTTGTGATAGTGCTAGTTATCTTTGTAGGCATCCGTCAATGTGTTCTTTTGCTATGGTATGCCAAACTTTGATGAATCGTTGTGTTCTTGTGCGTTTATTTAGTTGTTTAGTTTTAATAGAGTAAACTGAATGTTGACTTAGTCAACATTCATGTATTGGGCTGACTTGTATTATTGGGCTTGTATTTAGTATTGGGCTTTTCTAAACTCATACATGTTGTATATTAGTTGAGTTCTAGTGTGTAACTGAACACTGATGCAGTTATGCCAATAACAGTTTGTAACAGAAAATATTCTTCACCATTGAATCAATGAATGAAAATGCAAAGAGTGCAGAGCCCTGAGCATTTCAATATGGTATCAATCGCATTTGATCCAAATCATCTTCCACTGACCATGACTGCGATCTAGCGTTGTTTCTGATCTTCTGCAAAAAGGTGCTTTTTCTCTTCGTCTTTCCTTTTTACTTTCTGTTATCTGCATCTTGTTGGAAGCTTCAAAGAAGCTCCATCCATGGAGACTTCACCGGAACACTCAGACTCACAACCGCAAGTCACACAGTCACATCTGTCGCACTTCTCCTATGCAACCAATCACATAGTTTTTGGACCAAAGCTCTCAATCAAGTTTCAAGAAAAGAATTTTCTGCTCTGGAATCAACAGGTAGAGGGTATCATCATCGCACACAAGCTTCACAAGTTTGTTGTGAATCCCCAAATTTCTCCAATGTTCAAGAACGCTGAAGATCGCTTAGCAAACATACGATCTGATGAATACGAATCTTGGATTGTTCAAGATCAAGCCTTGTTCACCTGGTTACTTTCCACGATCTCTGAATCGGTGCTTCCTCGAGCGTTATCTTGCAAGCACTCATATCAAATCTGAGATCAAATTCACAAGTATTTCACTGCATGAAAGCTAGGGTTCATCAGCTCATAGCAGAACTGAAAGTCACAAAGAAGGGAAATTTGCGCTTCTTGCAATCAGAGAACTTATATTTGAACGTGACCAAATTAATGCCATACTACAGGGTCTCCCGGAGGAATTCAATCTGTTTACCATGATGGTATCACTATGCCAAATTTGTCTTTTAGCAGCACCCCTACTAAAGCGCTTTTTGGAGAAAGCGCTGGCATAGATTTCGCTAAAAACAAAATAAAAAACACGCAGAAAAAGCGCTCTTAAAGGGGGGGGGGGGGTACGAAAGCGCTTTCTAAAAGCGCTCTTATAGGGGGGGTACGAAAGCGCTTTCCAAAAGCGCTCTTATAGGGGGGGTACGAAAGCGCTTTCAAAAAGCGCTCTTATAGGTGGCTTATGAAAGCGCTTTCAGAAGCGCTCTTAAAGGGGGGGGGGGGGGGTACGAAAGCGCTTTTATCCTAAAAAGCGCTGGTAAAGGCAGGGCTACCAGAGCGCTTTCTAAAAGCGCTTTCATAGTTGTTTTAATTAAAAATTTTAAAATCAAAATAATATCTGTTTCATAATCCCTAATTCTTCTTTCACAGAATCGCTGCCCAGAACGAAGAAAAAGAAAAGAAGAATCGCCTAGAACGAAGAGAAGACGAAGCTAGACGAAGAACCATCCCAGAACGAATACGAATTCGAGAAGACGAAGCTAGAACGAAGAACCATCCCTGCCCAGAAAACGAATTCGAAGCTAGCTAGACGAAGAACAACCCTTGCCCCGAAAACGAAGACGAAGGTACACGATTTTATCTAGGAATATGTTTTCTTGTGATTTTGTAGTTTTCTCTAGGAATGTGTAACTGTAAAGAATTTAGTAGTGTAAGAATTTCGGGTATACCTGCTATGGCTCTTGGAACTTCGCATGTTTCTTCAATTTCTGCTACTGGTAACCGTTTATCTGAGTTTGCGAAGCTTCTTGAGTTGAATTTTGAGTTTACGCCGATTACTACGCCGATTCAGATGCTTGATGAGTCTAGCTTTTGTATTCAGCCAAATGAGGCTTTGGAATTATAGTTATAGTTCTTTGTATCTGTTAGTTTTGATGGAAAGTTGTGGTTTTGAATCTGTTAGTTTGAGTCATTATGCAATTAGTCAAGCTAAGATACTTTTGTGGAATTATAGTTATAGTTCTTTGTATTCTCTTGTTGAATCTCAACCTGGGTTTTTGTCTTTGGCTTGGAAAGATGTTCCTCTCTTGACTGTTTCTTCTTGGTGTTTATTATGTTTGTATAATGTAAACTAACTCTATCTTTTTTATTTTATTTTTTCTACTTAGCTCTCAATCTATTCTGAATCTATTATATAAATTGTATATACTGTTTGAGATTGATTTTGCCTTGGATTTTAATATAGCTTGGCTTCTGTTTTAACAGTGGCATAAGGGTTGTGTGTGGTGGTTTTCAAATTTTAATTTGTATTTGTACATCTTTTTCCGATTTTTTTTTGGTGTTCCATGAAAGTTTTGTTTGATTTTATTATGAATATTCTGTCAAAATCATTGGTTCAGTTACTTTTATAGCTACTTTGAAGTCTCTGGTTTCTACTTCTAAAATCATTGTAGTTTGTGCTACAGTTTGCATATAGTTCCTTCACTTTTATGATATTTGTATTTAACTGCATCGTGTGTGTGTGTTTAATTTTACAGTTACTTTGAAGTCTCTGGTTTCTACTTGTACAACGCCGATTCAAACCTACCCATCTCCCACATCAAGTCTAACTCAGGTTACTATCCCTTTCTTCTTGCTTATAGTTTGTTATTTTCTGCTTATAGTTTATTGTTTATGGTTCTATTTAATATCAATTTAGTGTCTCTCAACCAGTTTTTTGGTTTGTGGACTTATATTACCTTGAAATAAGGTAATGTCTTCTTTAAGAAATCGGGTATTCTGATTAGGTATTCTGATTAGGTATTCTATTATGATGATAGCTATTTATTATCTTGACAGAATTCCTTAGTACCTGATAGAGAAACCAAGAAGCATTTGTTTAGCTTAATTAAGACATGGATAAGACATGGATGAATTCAAACCGATTGTCGAAAGAGTACGAGAAAGGGGTATGGGAATTCGTTGAGTTTGCGGTTGCGCACTCCGAAGACCCGCTTCGAATGTCGTGTCCTTGCTTGGGTTGCTGTTATGGGGGTAAGGTTGACGGGAATAAGTTGGCATCCCTTTTACTACGGTTTGGAATTGATAGAAGTTATACATGTTGGACAATGCATGGTGAGAAAAGTAACGGGAATGCTGAATCGAGGTGTAATAGGAAGTATGCTTCAAACGACGATTGCACAGACACATATGATTGCGATCGAGTCGAAGAGATTGCAGAAGTGCTTGAAGAAGATCTTGAGGATTGTCCCAAAATGTTTGAGAGGTTGGTAAGCGATGCAGAGAAACCGTTGTATGATGGTTGTTCAAAATTCACAAGATTGTCTGCGGTGTTAAAGTTGTACAACTTAAAGGCGGACAATGGATGGTCGGATAAAAGTTTCACAGAGTTATTAGCCCTTACGAAAGATATGCTACCAAAGGATAATGTTCTTCCCAATCGAACGTATGAAGCCAAAAAGATGTTGTCCTCTATTGGCATGAGCTATGATAAGATACATGCATGTCCAAACGATTGCATTTTGTTTCGAAACGAGTATGCAGCGTTGAATGAGTGTCCTAAATGTGGTGCCCCTCGATATAAGAAAAAGTTGTCTCCTGCTAAAGTCTTATGGTATTTTCCTATAATTCCGAGATTTAGACGCATGTATCGTAGTGAGACCGATTCAAGACATTTAACTTGGCATGCAAATGAAAGAATTATTGATGGAAAGTTGCGACATCCGGCAGACTCACCACAATGGATGAAAGTTGATACTGATTATCCTGAATTTGGAAAAGAATCAAGAAACCTTCGATTGTCATTGTCTACTGATGGAATGAACCCGCATGGTATTCAAAGTATCTCGCATAGCACATGGACTGTGATTCTTATTATTTATAACCTACCTCCGTGGCTATGTATGAAGCGTAAGTACATGATGTTATCTATGCTAATTTCTGGGCCTAAACAACCAGGGAATGACATAGACGTATATTTGGCACCCTTAATCGAAGATTTAAAGTTTTTGTGGGAAAACGGTGTGGAGGTTTACGATGGGTATAGGAAGGAAAGTTTCAACTTGAGGGCAATGTTGTTTGGAACAATTAATGATTTTCCAGCATACGGAAATCTATCCGGGTACAGCAATAAAGGTCAAAAGGCATGTCCTGTTTGTGAAGATGAAACCGATACGACACGATTGGAGCTTTGTCAGAAGAATGTCTTTCTCGGCCATCGTAGATTCTTAAATTCTAATCATCACTACCGTGGTTGGAGAAAAGCATTCAATGGAAAGGCCGAACATCGTACAACCCCGCCTTTTTTGTCAGGTGATCAAATTTTTGAAAAGGTGAAAGATATGAGCACTCAGTTTGGCAAGCCTTTTGCACATTCACTTGTCAAGGGTGGGTGGAAGAAGAAGTCAATTTTTTTTGAACTTCCATATTGGAAGTCGTTGTACGTAAGACATTTCCTGGATGTTATGCATATTGAAAAAAATGTATTTGACAACGTCATAGGTACGTTACTCAATATACAAGGAAATTCTAAGGATGGTCTTAACATAAGGAAGGACATGGTAAACATGAGAATGAGAACTGAATTGGGACCCGTGACGAAAGGAAGACGAACATATCTGCCACCTGCTGTTTACACTCTATCTAGAAAGGAGAAGCAAACATTGTGTAAGTTCCTCAGTGAAGTTAAAGTTCCAAAAGGCTACTCTTCAGATATTAGAAGACTTGTGTCCATGAAGGACCTCAAGTTAAAGAGTTTGAAGACGCATGATTGCCATGTTATAATGGAACATTTTTTACCAATAGGTATACGTTCTATTCTGCCAGAAAAAGTAAGAAGCGCAATAACTAAGCTGTGTTTCTTCTTCAGGTCAATTTGCAGTAAGGTGGTTGATCCCGCGATCTTACCAACATTGCAAAAAGAGATAGTTGTTACTTTATTTGATCTCGAAATGTATTTTCCTCCCTCGTTTTTTGACATAATGGTTCATCTAGTCGTTCATCTTGTGAAAGAGACACAATTGTGCGGACCAGCTTATATGAGATGGATGTACCCTGCTGAACGTTATATGAAAATATTAAAAGGGTACGTGAAATACAAAAGTCGACCGGAGGGTTGTATTGCCGAACGATACGTTGTTGAAGAAGCGGTTGAGTTTTGTACTGAATATCTGTCAAATGTTCAATCAATTGGACTCCCCAAATCTCATATTGTCGAAAAAAAAGAAGGAAAAAGGCTAATTCGAAATAAAGTTGTGACAGTATCAATGGTCGAACGGGATCAAGCGCACTTGTATGTTCTGCACAATGAGATTGAGGTTGAGCCGTATGTTGAAAAGCACAAGGTTGTTCTCTGAGATTTAAATCCAAATAGAAATGAGAACTGGATAGTACGAGAGCACAATCGAAGTTTCATACCGTGGTTTAGGGATCATATTTATTCAAAGTATCGTTCAGATCCTGCTTCAGTAACAGAAAGGTTGAGATGTTTAGCCTATGGTCCAAGTGTAATTGTGCTTTCTTATAGCGCATACGCAATTAATGGATACACATTTTATACCAAAGAACAGGATGATAAAAGTACTATGCAAAATAGTGGTGTTACCTTGGTAGCTGAAGCAATGCACATATCAAGTGCGAATGACTTAAATCCGAAATTTGCAAATTTGTCATATTTTGGGGTTATCGAGCGCATTTTGGTGTTTGATTACGCGAAGTTTCAGATTCCTGTATTTGGTTGCAAGTGGGTTGAAAATAATAGTGGCATACGAATGGATAAGTCAGGATTTTTGCAAGTGGATCTCAATAGGGTAGGGTACAAAGATGAGCCTTTCATTCTAGCCTCTCAAGCTAAACAAGTGTTCTATGTCAATGATCCGACAAGTACGAAATGGTCTATAGTGCTTTTATCTAACAAAATAGTTGATGAAAACATTGAAGATCAAGGTGATATTGGTGTTGGCATTGAATCTTGTACAAGAAACGATCAAAATGAGAATGAATCTTGTACTAGAAATGATCATAATGAGGGTATTTGGATCAATCCAACCGTCCGTGTTGTTAAGAGACGCGTAGAACACAATCCTACCAAGAAAAGAAAGAGACGTTAGTGATAAAGGTAATAGTATACATATTCCGACTAATTTGCTTTATTCAATTTGTACCGATTGTTTTATTCAATAGTATAGTACTTATTCAATTTTGGTGCATATTCTCGTTTTGTACATAACTTTTGAACCATGTATCCGTTTGTCGACTTCTTTACATGTAACTATACTATTTTGACGATTCCGGAGATGCTCATGCACTTATCTTTACATTTCGGGACTGTTTTTTATCGGTTTTGCTTCTGCCCGTAATCAAAAGTCGGGCTTAGGTTTTGAATTTCGGAAAACCGACTTTATTTTTGAGTCCGTGGGGACGTTTTACCATAGCCATGTAAATTTCGTTCAATTCCGACAACTTTCTTTTTTGACGCTTATTTTGATTTGTACTGATTTCGTTTTCGATTTACTTGTACATGCATGGTTTGACTTCCATTTGACTTGTATAGATTGTTAGTTTATTAATAGTGTACTAATGTGCTTTACTTTGTTTGATACAGGTTCAGTGGATCCGGATAGAGATGCTCCACCTGAAAACTCACAAGAAAACTCACAAGAAAGAGATGCTCCGGATACAAATGCTCCACCTGATACTGAAGCAAAAGAAGTTGCACGAGGCATCACCATTATGAAGGGAATCATTCAACATAGAGACCAAGGATTAGTATACCATTTGGAATGGAATTCTAAAAACCAACCAATTGGTCCTAATTCTGCAAAGTTGACAAGCTACATTGGTACACTTGTTCGTATGCATATTCCAGTCTCCGTAGCTAAATGGAATCTGAAAAGCGAAGAGTTGGATGCAAAAAAAAAAAAGCGATTTGGGACGAGCTTCGGGTATATATCATATATGGTTGTTGTTATTATCTTGACGATAAATTGTTTAAATTACTTATACTAACACACTATGCGTATGTTTTTTTGCAGAGGACTTTTGACATACCAGATGAGCGTAGACGCTACATACTTAGTTTGGCCGGAAAAAGATATAGAGGGTGGAAAGCTTTTTTGACAAACACCTATCTTAAGGATAAAGATGGAACCTTTCTTGAAGAGGCACCGGGACGGCCAAAAAAGTATGAGATCTTCATTGATGAAAAAGATTGGGTTGAGTTTGTAAATCAAAGAGATGAAGATTTTCGGAAAAGGAGTGTCACAAATAGTGCGAGATCATCAAAACCCGCGTATCCATACAAAAAAGGGCGTTTGGGATATGCACGCTTAGAGGATAAAATTGTAAGTTAATAGAAATGCGTTTTAATTAATTGTCTAAATGTGTTTTATTTGACGATTTTATCATTTGTTTCAATGCATAGTTAGAGGAGACTAAAAGTGAGGAAACTTCACTTCCTGTACATGTGTTGTGGAAGGAAGCTCGTGTGGGCAAGAATCAAGCTGTCGATCCCGATGTTTAGAGAGTTTATACCGAATGTGTAAGTATAATACTTTGTCTTTAATCAAATCAAATGTTTTTTAATATATAAATGATTTTTTATCTCCACTAATAATTATTAAAATGTAAATGAATTACAGGAGACCTTGTCGCAATCGGTGTCCACCGGTGAGGACCAGGATGATAGGAGCATACTTAGTAGAGCACTAGATGCTCCTGAGTATCCCGGTTGGGTGAGGGGTAAGGGTCATGGTGTGACTCCAACCTCTTTTTACAAGCATCCTAGGAGAAGAAATCCTACCAATCAAGAAGTGTTGCAAAAATTGCAGGAATTGCAAGCACAAGTCTCTGAATTGCAAAGAGATAAAGATATGTATATGAGAGAAAAGTGCAATACTGCATCGGTGAAAGAAACTAGTGATAAAGCTAGTTTCAACTGTCAAAGAAAACTTCCCGAGGTAATTATAAATTCCTTTTCCTTACAAATTGTTCTATTTTATTAACGATAATGACTTTATATTTACTATTGGTTTATGGCATTTCTTCTTGCCAACTATACTTATCGGCACCGTATTATCGCCTAGTTGGAAAGGGAAAAGTGCACAACACTGTGGGAGATTTACTTCACCCTAGACCGCTCCCGGATGGACACCTGAAAGTATCAGTTGATGTTGTATTAGATCATGATGCGGTGCTACCGGTACCTGACATGGTCTCAGAGACAACATTGATGCGAGATGCAATAGGGTCATTTGTTGCATGGCCCTAGGAGCTCATTATCATTGGTGATGAGGTATATTCAAAACCATTATGAATCATTTAGTTTTCGAATGTCAATTATGCCCCGTTACGTTAATTATTTTTTACATTTTAATTTTAGACTGCTCCTACAAAACCCGCAATTAAGGGCAAGGGGATTTCACAGGAGGAGGAGTCTGTTGCATCACTAAAAGAGGTACATTTAAGGTGTTAATATATAATTTGAATCTAAATTTCATGATTTTATATTTTATCGATCGTTATATGATTTTTAGGCATCTGCTCGGGGGGCACAACAAATGACACAGGAAGTTTGTAGCGTACCACCTAAGGGTTCTCTGAAGCAAGCGGCAAAAAAAGGTGGTGCTTTTGTGCCTCGATACCAGACGACGCTCGGAACACTTGTTGATATGTCCGATTTAAAGGAAGTTGCTCTCCGTCAAATCAAAATGGATGAAGGTATCTTTGGTGTTGAATTCATGTCACCTATTGCAATAAATGACTTGGAAGAGATTTTTACGCAAGAACAACTAGGCGTGTCTAATATGCACTCGTACATCTGGTAATATTCACTCATCCGATATATTATTTAATTAGTCGAACAATTTATTTACACATTATGTTTATTATGTTTTTCACTCATCCGGTAATATACACTAATATGCACTCATACATCCGGTTATTCACTCATCCGCTAATATGTTTATAATGTTTTTATTTAAGGTTGTTGCATGACAGAGTGTTGCGCGGGACTCCATTGTCAAACAGATTCCGTTTCGTGTCTTCCGCCCATTGCAGCGGAATGACAATTGCTTCGGAACCGAAATCAGTTAGACAACACTTAGTCGATAGATTTATGTCATCCGGCAATACAGAAAGTCTGATTCTTTGGGCGTATAATACCCGATCAGTAGGGTTAGTTTCTCATTCTTGGTTCATTTAATCTTTGTTTCTTTTGCGTAGCAACATTTTCAAATAACCTATTGTTTTAATTTATAGAGCACACTGGTTGTTGCTTGCTATCAACCCGATAAGAGAAGTTGTATATTATCTGAATTCGGTAGATGGTGAGTGGAGCAATTATCCGGCTATGAAAGAAATTATTGATTTGTAAGTGGGATCGTTCTAAATATTCTTGTATATTTATATATTTAATTATTTGTGAGATTGATCTAAATATATGCTTTTATATTTTTGTTAGATCAATACAAGTGTTTCGAAGTCAACGAGACGCGCAGGTGTCCCAGACTAAATCAAACAACATTACTTGGATCAAAGTGCAGGTACATTATTTTTCACAATTTTGCTTATAATATTTATGCTACTTGATAAAACAAGACAACTATAAAATCTTATTTGTTTTTCTATGTAGTGTCCGATACAGCGGAACAGTTCAGACTGCAGATACTTTGTTTTGAGGTTTCTTAAAGAAATCCTTCAAATGAATCAATTAGAGATTCCAATCACGGTATGGATTTATAACTTAATTAGATAACTTCTTATAATTTATTACATTTAACTAAATCATTCATATTATGTTTTTATTCTGTAGTACTTTGACGAATTCCGTGCTGCTTCTTACACGAGACTTAAGTTGGAAGAAATCAAAGAGGAATTGTGTCAATTATATATTCATAAGCTATTCATGTAGTAGGATTTGTGTCGATTTGAAGAGAATATTATAGTACTCTAGGATATATGGTTACTAACTTTGTTCATATTGTTGCCAATTAATATTTGAAGTATAATATTGTTGATGTTAGAGATTTAGTTTGATTGACATAATGATGTATATATATAATTTTGGATATTATAATGGTATTATATTAGTATATATATAGTCCTACCTATGGTTGAAAATATATCGTCGAAAATATATTACAGGTCGAAAATATTACAGGTTGAAAATATATTACAGGTCGAAAATATTACAGGTCGATCTGGGAGGCTGAAATTATAGGCTGCACTTTAAAATATCTCATTTAGCAACGACAACGCTTTTAAAAAGCGCTCTTAAAGGTCCACATACGAAAGCGCTTTGTTACAAAAAGCGCTGCCAAAGATTAAAAAAAAAGAAAAAAAAATACGTAACCTACCAAAGCGCTTTTGGAAAAGCGCTCTAGTAGGGGGGGCTACTAGAGCGCTTTTTCCAGCAAAAGCGCTCTTATAGGGGGTCTACCAGAGCGCTTTTTCCAGAAAAAGCACTCTTACAGGGGGGTTCTACCAGAGCGCTTTTTCTGGAAAAAGCGCTCTTATAGGGGGGTCTACCAGAGCGCTTTTTCTGTAAAAAACGCTCTTATAGGGGGGGTCTACCAGAGCGCTTTTAAAAGCGCTTTCGTTACCTACGCCAGCGCTGGCTTTGAGAGCGCTTTAAAGCGCTGTTAAAGGCCAAAAAAGCGCTTTAGAAGCCCTTCCGTGTTGTAGTGTATATGGCAAAATTGAACCACCAACGTTGTATGAAATTGAAGCTTTGTTGTATGTGCAAGAAGCACAGCTAGATAAATATCTTCAACAACTGTCTCTGGCTAATACAACATCAAATATTGCTCAATATGATGACACTCTCAACAACAAGTCCACCAGAGGTAGCTTTCATCATTCTAGAGGCAGAGGAAACTTCAGAGGTAGAGGTCGAGGTAGAGCCAGAATGTGAAATCAAGATTCTCAATGAAAGATCTTTTGTTTTGATGAAGACAAATCATACATGACAAGAAGGAAAAGATGATATTCAAGATAAAGCATCATGTGTAAAGACTTTGATTCAAGCTATGGATTCTTTGGAATAGGTATAATCATAATTATCAATTACTTAAAGTCTTAGATGCTCAAAAATCAAACCACAAAATTGCATAACATACTCCTTCTTAAATCTCAAGTTTCATAAACAAAAAATGCATTTTCACCTAGTGTAAATCGATTTACACTTACTGTAAATCGATTGCTTGCTGAAGGTTTTTTTCATGCACTTCTGTTTTTGCATGTGTAAATCGATTTGCACAATATAGCAATCGATTTGCACTGAAGGTTTTTTGAATTTTTTGACTGTTAGAAGTTGTGCAATCGATTTGCACAAAGGTGCAATCGATTGCTTGCTGAACGTTTCTGAAAAACAGCATCTTTTCATTACACCTTCTCAAACACCTTTTCATTAAAACCTTTCCTTTAATCTTGGCAATGGTTCATGATTAAAATACAGAAACTTGTGATATTTCAAGAGGTGTTATAAACATCTATATATACTCAAAATTTCAAATTCATTCTACACCTCTTCCAATCAAAAACTCTTAGAAATTTTTCAGAAATTCACATTGTTATTCTTCAACCTTTTTCAAGATATTTTCTACACACTTTCATATCATCCAAATCAGAAAATATTTTGAGCAATCTATTACTTTAAAGAATTGTGAATTATTATCATTGGAAGGGAAGATCAATCAAGAGATTGATACATTGTTCTATTATTCAAATACTTATACAAAATCAAATACTTGTTGTATTCTTGTTATCCAGGATTGTTGGAAACAAGTTAGACACTTTGAGAGGATTGTTCTCATAAGTGGTCTTAGTGAAAAATCCAAGAGGATTGTTCTTGGTGTTTGGTTAGGCTTGTACAAGATACCAATTATATTGAAATCTCTTACTGCGTAAGGGGACTGGAGTACTCTCGGTTTGTGAGGGGAACCAGGATATATCCTTGTGTCATTTATTTTTCTGCACTTTACATCTTTTAGTAACATTACCATAAACCAGAAAAATAATCACTTTACACCATAAAACCGAAAAAATTATAAAGTACCTAATTCACCCCCCCTCTTAGGCATATCTGATACTTACACAGAATAGGCTACAACACTGGGAACAGACCAACTTGTCAATTATGTGGCAAGTATGGGCACTCAGTCATGGATTACTAGCATCACTATGATGAAAATTTTGAACCTACTCCTCAGAAGAATCAAACTTCAAATCAAACTGCACAACTTAAGGAAGAGCAGAAGAATCAGCAGCTCAGTTCCACTCAAGCCTCAGCCTTCTCAACTCATCAAGATGATTTACAAATTCCACCAAATCTGGAGTCTCAAGCATGGTTTACTGACCCAGGTGCATCTCATCACTTAACTCCTAGTAGCTTTAATTTGCACCACACACATAGTTACACATAGTTACACAAGTTCAAATGAAGTTATGGTTGGTAATGGTCAAGGCTTGAAAATCAAGTCAATTGGCTCAGCCAAAATCACACCATCTCTAGCCTCACACACAACTCTAACTTTAAACCCTTTACTTAATGTACCTAACATTACTAGAAATCCTATTTTTGTCTCCAAGTTTGCCAAAGATAATAATGTCTTTTTTGAGTTCCATGCTAACAATTGTTTTGTCAAATCTCAGGTATCTAAGGAGGTTCTTTTAAAAGGATTCCTTGATACTGGTGGACTGTATTGTTTCTCCAATCTTCCCTTGGCATCTTCCTCTTATCCAGATGCCAACACAGTTATTAGTATGTCCTCTTATAATCAGTCCATAAATATCTTTAATGCTTGTTCAAATAAATTTTCCCTTTGTTAGTCTGAAATATGTGCTGGAACTTTGTAATATTACGTGGATGTTAACCCCAAACCTATCTCTAAAATATAAAACTAACAGATATTCCCCTAATCAAGACTTGTGATGTCTAATTCTACAACAACACAAATCCGAAGCATTTAAGCAAAAAGATCAAGGAAACACCGATAAAGATTTGTAAAGCAAACTTTATACAAATAAAGTAACAAATGTACATGAGTTCAGAGAAAATATACATACAAACCCAACACAAAAGAAATACACAAAGAGGAGAAGAGATAACCACGAATCTCACGGGTTGTCAACTTCGATTGATGAGTAATCCACCTCCGATCATTCAAATGCACAACTCAGTGTTGTTTTCTAAGCTAAATCTACCAAAAATGGGGTGGATGAAGTTTGAGATCAAAAATACCCAAAACATCATAACCTAAAAATGGCCAAATGAAAGAATATAAAGGCAAAAATTCACAGAATGCGCTAAGCGCGCCCTCACTTACAACTTAAACCGCCTTTGCATTGCGCCCTCCAGACCGCGCTAAGTGCACTCCAGTCTACCAAACCAAGTTCTTCAACTCCCAAACCGCGCTAAGCGTGTTATTGCGCGATACACCAGAAAAATCTTCTTTATTCCAAAACTTGTGTTCGCAGTTGTGTCTTCGACACTTTATTCCTCGATGCTCCGAATACGCAAGAATACTTACAAAAATACATCAAAACTATCAAACGACACAGAAGTATACGAAAATACAATAAAACACAAAGTATACAATTTACACACAAAACAGGGAATTATTCAAACGATATTAACAAAAAATATCGATAAGTGCCACAATTTACATACACACAATAACGACATCTTAGCACTTATCAGTCATGTCCTTCGTTTGATGCGTTTGATATAGAGTTGACGCTTACTATTAGTATAAAAGCATTAGACACAAGAATGCAGGCATCATTTTCACTAGTTGACAGTGATACCTCATCCTCATTTTGTATGCATACGATATACAATATACAGAGTAGCAAAAGGCATAGTTCACATTTATAGGAAAATCATAATGAATTTCAGGCATCTATTTTTTAAATGCTAATATCATAATCATAAAGTATAATAAAGCAAAAGGAGTTTTATGGCAATTTTGACAAGTGGCATTCTCTCATGCATTATGCTATATTTTATTCTTTCTATAAAAGGAAAGTTTGAATTAATTAAATATTTTTATTATTTTATTTATTATTTTATTAACTTCTAATAATAATAAGATATACTAGGGCAATTCAATAGTCATATCATATTTGAGAGATTTTTACATCGAAAAGCAAATTAACTTGGGAGAAGCAAATAAAAATGGTTCAATTTTTTTTGGTTATCTATACAATGGATCAAGATCATTCATGCTTTAGACCATTTATTTCTTCGTGCTCTTCTCTCTCATTTCTTCAGACCACACAATTTTAGAGCTTTCTCTCCCTCTCTTCCTCTAAACCCTCCACAATAAGATTTGTGTATTAGGATTACTAGATCTCGCTATGGAATATGGTGGTGATTTGTTACCTTCTTCTTCCCTCTCCACCAACAAACGCTCCTTTCGCAGCTACGACTCCGAGAAAATCGTTTGCAATCTAACATCGTGATGACATTCAATGGTTTCTGATCTAAAATCGTTTTCGGCAGATCTCTTTTTTATTTAATTTTTTTCCAGATTATGGTGTTATTGAATATAATACTGAATGAAAGAAACCTAACAGGTAAAAAATTTCTCTTAATTTGTTTGTTTTAACATCAAATAATGGTTGTATGTTTTGCAATTTTGTTTCTTTGGTATTTGAGATTTAGGGCTTTTGTATATTTGATCTGGTTTCAGTTTTGGATTTTTACTCTTACAGGTTCTAATAGCCAATGAATACAACTTTTCTCTTTGTTAATTGAATCAAATTCAGCATTCTAAGCCATATGGTTTCAGAAGGTGTGTGTGTTGGATTCAAGGCAACTGGTATAGGATGTGTGGCTGCCTACTGTAGGAAGTAATTTCTTATATCCTTAACAATTTCTATCCTGTTTTGAAATATTTTTGTCTTTTTTAAGGTTACAAATTTCACATATGATTGCAGTTCGAATGATTCCATAGGCAAAGGTGAGTCTAAATTATACTACGCAGACACTTATCATCGACGTCAATGTTATTGCCTAGATCTGGCAGTTTCCAAGCCGTCAGAAGCGTTATTTTTTGGACCGGCGTTGGAGGGATTGGAGTTTCAATAACTACCATCTTCTTGAAAGTTTGATGTCGATGATTCATTTGTCAAACAGTATAGCAATATATATTTTTCAAAAAGTTTTCTTTTGTATTTATTACATGTTACCTATGCATATGCAGATTGATATGATGTTGGGATTGTTTGATCAGGACTTGCATGGACATGTGGAAAAGTGTTTTGTTACTTAGTGTGATACATTTTTTATAGTCTTTTTAATTTTTTATTACATGAAAGATTGAGAAAATGCAGGTGCTCAAATTTTCAATTGAATTTGGTCTTATATCTCAGTTGATGAATCATTATATAACATAGAGCAAAAGAACTTTTTATTTGGTCGAGCTACCAACATGGTGCATCCAGCCACAGGCATGCCATTTTTGTAATATGCATATGCTTAATTTAGCTTTCAGTGCTTTTAATATTGGACTTTATTCATTCAATAGGATACTCTATTGTTAGATCATTGTTGGAAGCTCCAGAATATGCTTTAGTAATTACTACTATTTTGAATGAGGATAATGCAATGGCATTGCTACCTTTGAAAGGAGTAAGGAAAATCCATATATGCGAGGTAATCAAATATACCGGTAAACTTAGAACCTTAAAACCAAATGTTTTCAATTCCCTAAATATTAAGAAACCATGCTTACTCTTTTCTTTAGTCAAATAGTTTTGATAGCTGGCCCAAAGTTGTGTGTAATTTTGAGAGGTATATTTGAGTTCATTCCAAATTTTAGATGCGGAGCTTTCGTACTTAGCATTGATGTTAGGTTTTAGATATATGAGTTCATTCTTAATGAAGAAATTATAACATGCTTGTGAGTTTTAATTCTACTTGCCAGTGTAATTGGAGAGTTCATATTTGTGTTGATGTCATTGTTTCCCTTGAATTGATGTAAGACATTATCAAACTGTCATAATATTTGTTTCCATTGTGTTGATATCAATGTATATATGTATCATTAAATTGATGTTTGTTTCCATGATAATTCTATATGTATATATGTATAATTGAATTGATGACTTACAGTATCAAACTGTCATAATATTTGATATTTTACAGATAAAAAACAGTGATACAATTATATACTTTTGGACAATATTTTATAGCTTTAGAAACAAACAACAAGCAAATATGATGAGACAAATGCTTTCCCAAAAAGAGTGATGAATCAAAAGAAGAGATTATAGAACTTTTAAAGAAAGGGTATGTTGATACTTATGAATTATTCTAATTAATATCAGTATTTTTTTCACTGATGTGGTTTTTAATGTTTTATTGTAGATGAGTTTGTTTCTTAATTTCACATTGGAAATATAAGCTTGGTATATGAGTTTGTTTCATTATGCTCCATTACTCTAGCTAATAATGTTTTATGGAACTTGAAAAGGTAATTGCATTTTTAGATTCCTAAAGAAATTAAACTTGAAGCTAAACTTAGTTTCTAAGACCTTGAATATGTTTGGAGTTTAGGAGCAGGCTTCTAAAGTAAGTATGGTCTCATTTTCACTTCTTCATATTATGAGAATTTTGTAGAACAATGGAAAGGATGAGAATTTTTGAGGGAGTATTCCTTCTATGCATCAAAAATCATGGGTGAGGAAGTATATCTCTATGTATCAATCAATGACATCACAGTGGCAGCAGGATCACACATATATTTTATGTGCTTTGTCTTTAGAGCAGTCAAGAGAATAGCAATATACCATGCCATTTAATTTGAGTCTTTCCCACCCCATCTTCTCTTTTAAACATTTTATCTATGATTGTTATATATGATTGTTGTTTATATTATTTCTTTCTTAAAGTTCTTATTTGTGATACTTATTCTCCCATTGATTATAGTATTAATTTTCAATTTGGTTAAGCAATATCCAACTCTCTAACTTCTTCCATATTTTCATTCCTGTCATATCATTCCACTCCCTCATGTTAAAGCCTCACTTTATTGACTTTATTGGCAGTTTCACTGTGAGTGGGAAATAATAGAAATTTGAATGACATACTTTAAAATTGGCCATTAAAATCTTTTTATGATATTGAATGCATTTTCCTAATTCTATGTGTAATAAAACATTTAAAAGTAGGGATGGCAACAGGTGCCCGCGGGTGCGGGTTTCATACTACCCAAACCCGCACCCGAAATTACCACCCGAACCTGAACCCAAACCCAAAAGCTATTCGGGTGACAAAATAACACCCACGCCCACACCCGTTGGGTTCGGGTTTTTTCACCCAAACCCGCAACAAAATACATAAAATATATTTTTTCTACAATTTTCCAATATATATATATATATATATATATATATATATATATATATATATATATATATATATATATATATATATATATATATATATATATATATATATATATATATATATATATATATATTCGGGTGTGATTTTGGGTTTCGGGCGCGGGTTTCACATTACCCAAACTCGCACCCGAAATATCGGGTGGCACCCGAACCCGAACCCAAACCCAGTCAACTCGGGTTTTCACCCATTGATTCGTGTTCGGGTGCGGGTGGACCCCGCGGGTTTGGGTCTATTTGCCATCCCTATTTAAAAGAATGAATAATAGAATCAATGATGTCTCAAATGATCTTTCTTTCTATTATTCTAATCTATTTTTTATTTTCATTTTCTTTGCATCTATAACTATATATAAAAGGGTTAATAATTATTCTAAGGGTTTAATGGATATGCACAGACAGTGTAAAATAATTTTACACTGTCATCCAATAAAAAATCACAAATCTGCCATGTCATTAAAAGTTTTTTAAAATAAAAGAGAATTTTAATTGCATACATGGTTGTGATTGGTTGACAGTGTAAAACTATTTTACACTGTCAGTGCATCACCCCTTTTCTCTTATTCTAATCTATTATTCTTTCTAAAGAGTTAATAATTTTTTGATAACTCACAAAATTTAGCAAAAACTTAACCCAAAATATATATTTTGTTGGTATTAATAAAGAGAATATATATTCATAATAAATAATCTATTTAATATTTAAGTAAAACAAATATATCTTTATTAATTATAAATATTATCATTTTTTAAGAAAAAATTATATGTTACTATAACTTTATTTATAAATTATTTGTAAATTATAATTTCTTCTAAAAATAATTATTTACAATTTTAATTTTTTTTATATAATCATTTTATATGTTACTTTAACTTTATAATTGAAATCAATTTTTTATAACATATAAATTATATATTTAGTTATTTAAAATATGAAGCAAATAATTTTTTTTTAACATCCGAAATTTAATCCCGTGCAACGCACGGGTATGCGCACTAGTAGACTAAATAGACTAGAATGATGGCCTGTGAAAATTAAACTTTGAATTCGTCTTACAAAGAGTCTAAATCAGATAAACAAAATTAGTTTTATAGTTTAAAGATTCAATCATAAATAATAGCAACATCAAAACACAATGTCATCTTACCAAATTGAAACCAAGCCTTAATGTGACATATTCCAACTTTGTCCCGAACTGTAAAATGATCTTTTACAAATTCATGCTGATGAACATGAGTCACCACCGACTCCTTCCATTCCAGAGTTGCATTAGACCAAAAAAGATTAACCATGACAAAAAAATATTAAGATTACTTAATAATTTCATATCAGATTAATAAATTAATAAATTAATAGATGAATATTAATGGGTCTAATAAATTTTAGAAACTGCACTGTGCCGGCAGTAATGCCAAATTGCTTCACGTTTCCGACGATCATTGAGTTGTGGGCGAAGTCGAAAGGATTTGTAGAAGGTCAAGAAGTTCATTATTATGCTGCGAAGTGCTGTTTTAAGTTGAATTCATTTGTGGCTACTTCGTTGATTGATCTGTACTCTAAAGGGTTGTATTGAAGATGCTTATAAAGTGTTTGGTGAAATGCGTGACAGTAATGTTGTTGTGTGGACTGTTGTTATAAGCGCTTATATATTCTTGGACCAAATACTTTATTTAATTCCCTGAATCGACCATGGTCAAGATCTTTGAACCAATAATCTTGTGCATCAACATCACTCAAACATACATCTTTTTTGTCCATATCTAAATTTGCTTCTGAGGCTATTGTGAAGTCACTGAGTTATGTGCGTTCCCTAGTGGCACAACACATTCCAAAGCGACATTTTCAGCCATCTACATTTTCAAGACCGTCTTCCGCATCAGGACAATCACTTCCGACATTATCATCATTGTTAGATAAATCCCTCAGTTCCCAACTATGTCCAGCAAGCATCCAAGAAACGGCTTGAGGAGCAACAGTCATCATCAATGCTAGCTGAAAAGTAAACATAATTCTATACCTTTTGTTGGTCTACACGTTTTAGATGTTTTGTTAATGGCTTAATGGTTACTGCAGCTCCTCAAGTTTGGCAATAGCCGCATATAAACACATCAAAACAGGGGCTCATCAAGTTTGGCATGTTCTTCTATCAAATATACTCTTGCTCTAATATTTTTATTCTCCTTTTTTTGTATGTTTCATCTTTGCTTTTCGAATGAATTTGGAGAAGTTTAGACCTTGCTTCATTAATTGCATGCTAAGAAATGTCTTACCCTCAATGTATATTTATGCTAAGCCTTAGAACTATTACTTTCTTGGGCTTGCTAGTTATACTTTCCTTCTCTAGTACTTGACCTAGATCACTTGAGGAATGAGTATGATAAGGTTCTTGAACACAACAATGATTTGGTAAATGAATTGATTTGTGTTAGGTATGTATGTATGTAAATGAATTGATTCCTCTATTTATTTCATTCAGCTATCATGTATAAGAGTATAATTAGATGTTCTTGTAACAATTCCATGTATCAAACTAAGCAAAAATATGTTTTCTCAAATGTCAAAATTTCATTAGATTATTTTGTATAGAAAATAATGGAAGCATGAACTAATTTTTATTGAAGTGATATTTGTTGAAAGGCAAAAACTGACTTACTTTTTGCTTGTTATTTCAGCTCTTAGTTGGCTACTCGTTCTGCAGCACTTGATCTGCAGCTTGCAACACTCGCTCTGCATTACACGATCCATAACGCTCACAGTCCTTGCCTCTCGTCCTCTTCTTCGTTCATCAGGTTGAACTGGTGTGTTATAAACTTAGAGGCCGGTTGAAAGTGTTTACGAATTATGGTTTTAGAGGGGGCTGTTTACTGTCATAGAATTTGCACAATTTAGGTTGAACCATTCAAAGATTGGTTATGGTTGATACAATTCAAAGAATGTTATCTGCAAGTTTTCTCATTAGATACATAATTTCCTCATAATCTCCAAAATAGACACTACACTGCTCATGATTTAAATTTGTCATTTGTCTATTTATGTATCTACTAACAAGAATAGTATTTTGGTTTCATGAGGGAATATGAAAACTAATTTACTTTTCTCCCACTTTCAGCTTTTCGAATTTGCAGTATCACATAGAGGAACCTATGATGGAACATGCCCCTTCTACTGCTCGTATTCAGGTTATAATGCATGTAATTACTCTTATAGTAATTAATTTTTTCTAATTCATTAACTTTACGGTTTTAGATGTGTCGCACACAAGGTTAGAGATTCATGAAAAGTGAGTTCTTACAATAAACTTTCATTAATTTTATTATATAAAAATCATAATATATATATATATTATATATATATATATATATATATATATATATATATATATATATATATATATATATATATATATATATATATATATATATATATATATATATATATATATATTTTGTGGTTTAGGTAAAAGATTTTGTGAAGTTAAATACTTGAATTGCATGCTTTTCATTGAGTGGTTTGATTTGTCTAAGATTCTGATTTTTTTTCTTTTGGATTTATTTTATATCACGATAGGACCAGAAGGCGCATGAGTCGATCTTGAAAGCATTAAACCTGCCGGGGTTCGTCTGACAAAACTCATTCTTTTTTGTATTTGTTTAGAACTCCCTCTCATGGTTATTAATATCATGTGATACATGCGAATCGTATCTCAATGAACATATGTGAATTTCTAGTGTGTATCTATTTTGGAGATGCCTCTCATCTGAAATTCCTATATAATGAATTTTGACTCATTCTCTATTCTCTAGTGAATCACTACCTAAACTAAGTGTTGTCAACGGCTTTTTTCTTGTCCACTTTGTATAGATAGCCACTTTTTCGTTTGATTTTTGACTTGAATCTTGAATTATTTTGATGTTTATATATGATATATCAACATATAATTTTGCTATGTCATTTGTTTTAGCTTTAAAATGTCATAATTTTATTGGTAATGTATCTACAATTCATAATAAGGTTTAATCCCTGATTCATAATATAGATATTCTGATTCACGATTTGAAGTAAAAATTTCCATCCATTGTTGTTCTGAAAATGTGTTTGTAGTTATATTATACAGTTAATTTAAGTTTCTTTTGTTGAACTAATAGTCTTTCTACTGCAGTATTGCTGCAGAACCCAATTTGAAGGAGTGGACTGTTTGGACAAAGATTTATGACAAATGTCATGAAACTGTAAGTCTCAAACATCTCAAATGTATCGTCTAAATGTGAAAGGATATGTCGGGCTCTTCAAATATCCACCACTGTTTGAGCTCACAACTGTACCGTGTCCCACAGGTTAAAATTGCTATGGTGGGAAAATACACTGGCCTTTCAGATGCATATCTTTCTGTTCTGAAGGTAATTTTCTCCTAAACTAGTGGTCCATCATAATATAATTTGCATTCACTTTATGCATTCTTCTGCAACTTTCATCTCTTGTATGAAATTTATTAAAAAGTGGTGCATTGAACTTTCTGGTCCACAACATTATAAAACTGAATTCCAATATACCATAAGCTATTTACGTTTCTGCATTTATCTTCGTTTCTACATCTCTTGTTTGATCATTTATCTTCGTTTTCTGCATTTACGTTTCCTCATCTTTGTTCATTTATCTTGGTTAACTGAATAAGGCCATTATTATAGTTTTTGTGCAACATTGTTTTTGCTTTTGTTCTTAATTCAATTGTTATGTTCTCAGGATCCTATCAATAATGATGTTTTGGCGGTCCAAACTATGCGCAACCATATTATGTCATGTCAGCTTTTTGAATCGTGGTAGTCACTCTTGGTCACTCGGATTGCTAAGATGTAGATAGTTAAAGTCCACAACGTTTTCATCGGTAACAATAGATTCTTCCCAATGCTTCCATCGAAGAATATATAGACATTAATAATTCTTATTAATAAATATTCTTGTTGCAGCCACCGCTTCGGATCAGCACCTCTGCAATTTCTGGCCCCATATTCTGGGTGTGCCATGGAGGATTATTTCCGCGAAAATGGAATGCACACATTAATAATCTATGATGATCTTAGTAAACAGGCCGTGGCATATCGACAAATGTCTTTATTGTTACGCTAACCACCTGGCCGTGAGGCATTCCCAGACGATGTTTTCTATTTACATTCCCGTCTCTTAGAAAAAGCTGAAAAAACGGTCGGACCAAACAGACGCAGGTAAAATCACAAGAAAAACAACTATAACAAAAATATTCTGACTTTTTCATGGAGTGGGCTTCATCTGATAGAGATTCTCCAAACGACTCTCCCATCTTCGAATCATCATTAAAAATGATGATTCCCGATTCAAAACCCCACTAATAGAGGGAAAGGAATGCGATTCAGACTGTATTCTAATTTTCGAAGACGAAGAAACACTACTCTTCGAGTCACTCTCGACCATAATAGGGTTACTACTCATTGTAATGAAAACGCGGTAGATATTGAAATAAAAGCTAAGGAGAAGAGAAGGTACCTTGAATTATGAAAGCGAAAGCGCTGAAACAAAAAGGGAGCTGAAAATTCGAAGCTTTAAATGTTTTAAATTATTAACGTGCAACGACGATTATTTTGAAAAGCAAGTACTCTTAGGTAGGAGGGGAAAAACTTAAAGAGACAAGGGAAACTTAGTCTACGAGAGGGCTGAAAAGTTTCTCGACAATCTCTCTCCATCTTTATATAAGCAAAGACAATCGAACAGATCAGATTGAAAGCAAGAAATACGGGCAAATCGACGGTCAAATTTCATATGGGGAAGACAATCACACTAAGTACACAAAAAGTTGCGTCATTTCATCTCATACCTTCTCAAGTCACACGTCAAAGACAAACGGCGAAACATTTCAATGATTGGATTGAATTTAATGCACGCGTCTGCATCACGCTTTGGCAAAACCAAAGTGATGCATGCCAGCCGACGCCTGGATGACCTTCCTTTGAGATCGGCCACTACTATTGAAAGACTCCCCAGACATCAAACGTGCCCGACGAGTCTTGGGGACAACTATTTCGTGCCAGTCAAAGACTCGGGACCCGCTTCTCCACGCCGGCTAAGGTGTATTATCTAGCCTACTCCGCCAGGCCCAAGGTATAAACACCTTCGTACAAGTTTCTCAAGTATACAATCTCTAGTTTTCACTTTCACTACCAACTATCTTGAACCCTAAACTGATTTGGGCATTGAAGTGCTAACCATGTAGGTATCCCTCCTTAGGTCCACCTCATCGGAGGTAGCAAACACCGGTTAACAACATCGCTCCAAGCTTGATATCTCTGGATCAAGAAACACCGTGATCGCAATCTTCAATTCACGGTTTCACATCAACATAGTGCATTGGAAGCTCCGCTCCAGAACAATTTCCGCAATCATCACCATTTTTAGTTCCACAACAGAACAAATTGTAATTTGAACAACAAGAAATGGAGCTAATTAACTAACCAGCTGAAATGAACATGTAGCTAACTTTTAACTATCTTTTCTCTAACCGTTTCATCATTGTTTGATAAAGATTACAATTATTTTAATCGTATATGACATCGATAATGACACCTTTACAATTTAAGTTGCATAAACATGTAACCTACTTTGGTTTTAGGATTTTTAATAAAAAAATATTTTTTGCCTTTGAAGGAACTTCTTTTCAATAGGATGATATAGTTCTTTGTAGAAATGTGTATAATAAAAATAAATCAACATAATATACTAGTTTATTTTAGTTGTGCAGTAAATAAAACTACTAATTATTTGTGTTGTATCCGCCATCACTTTGAAGTTATTCATGCACGTCTTACACATTGATCACAGTGATCTCTTAATCTTACCTGAAAAATAAAGTCCTATAAAGTTTGAACTCTTCTATTGCTAAATGTCACCACTTGCAACGTTATAATGCACAAGGATATCATAAATAAAAATACAATAATTATTAATGAATACCAACAAAAGAAGATACGACAACAAAACACAACTAATTAGGATGGTATAAGTCCCATCACAACTGAATGAAAGCTTTAATCTTGTCTTATCTTTGGTTGAGAAACAAGAGAAACAGACGTTTTGACTCTTCCACCATATGCTTCAACAAAATACCTGTACAATGTATTGTTTCAACACAATGTTATTCCAAAGTAAGATTAGGTATGTTGTGAAAAACGATACCAATAACAAAGTATAATAGGGAATTAGGGAAGAGAATAAGAACACAAGAATTGGTTATAACTGCTATTCTTTCACTTTCTCTTAAAACAAGATTACAAGTTTACAAGAATAACAAATAACCTCTCTCACCCTAAATTAGGATTTGCAGCTTGGCAATGATGAGAGACTAGTATACTATTTATAATAAAACCTAACATACTAACTAATGGGCTTTTTCAGCAAGGCCCATTACACAAGCCAACTTAATAAACAAGCTAACTTAACAAATTAGGGTTTAAACACTAAAACCTAATTTAACATGCTAACAACCCTAGCATCTTCGACATTTGCATGCTAGACCCATCTTCGACTACAGCATGCACACTTCGACACCAGCATGTGAACAATCCTTCGACTTCATGCTTAACTCTGTCGAACTGTCGAACCAAGAAGCTACCCTTCGACAATACTAGAGTTCGATCCAATATCTCACAAATCTCCACCTTGGACCTAACTCTACAACGTCAAGGAACAAACTAGCTTTCTTCATGCAGCTTTATCAACTGCATACAGTGGAAAAACTTGCAACTCGGCAATGTCTTGGTGATCATATCAGCAGCATTGTCTTCAGTCGAAACCTTCAGCACTTGGACTTCTCCACGCTCGATTACTCCTCTGACGAAATGCAGCCTCACATCAATGTGCTTAGTTCGCTCATGATAGGCTGAATTCTTCGACAGGTGTATTGCACTTTGACTATCACATTTAACAGTGATACCTCGACCTTGAAGTTTCAGCTCATTCGCAAAACCTTCAAGCCACAATGCTTCTTTCACAGCTTCAGTTAGGGCAATATACTCCGCTTCAGTGGTTGATAGAGCAACAACCTTCTGAAGTGTTGCTTTCCAACTAATTGCAGTGCCAAACATAGTGAAAACATATCCAGAAATAGATTTTCTGGAATCCATACAACCTGCATAATCAGAGTCGACATATCCTTCTATTGCTGCTTTACTATCTTCACCCAAGGCTCCACCATAAATTAAGACTCTGTTTAGAGATCCATTTATGTACCTTAGAATCCACTTCAATGCTTGCCAGTGAGCCTTTCCAGGATTCGCCATGTACCTGCTTACAAGACTTACTGCGTATGCTATGTCGGGTCTAGTACAGACCATAGCATACATCAAAGAACCAACTATATTAGCATATGGGATGCTATTCATATAGGCTCTTTCGACATCAGTACTGGGACACTGATCAATACTCAGCTTGAATTGAGGGTTTGTCGGAGTCACTTGAGATAGACATAACTTCGACTTCTTTCTATCTCTTCGAATGTCAATTCCAAGAATCCTGGAAGCAGCTCCCAGATCCTTCATATCGAACTCCTTATTGAGTTCAGCCTTCACCCTCATCACATCTTCAACATTGTTGCTTGCTATGAGAATATCATCCACATAAAGCAACAAAATAACAAATGAATTACCAGGTCGAAATCTGAAGTAAACGCAGTGGTCGAACTGACTTCTAATGAAACTTATGCGTGCCATGAACTTGTCGAATCTCCTATTCCACTGTCGAGGAGATTGTTTCAGCCCATACAAAGATCTCTTTAACTTGCACACATAATCTTCCTTCCCCTTTTCGACATACCCTTCAGGTTGCCTCATCAGGATCGTTTCATCTAGATCACCATACAAGAACGCAGTCTTCACATCCATCTGTTCCAGTTCAAGATCGAACTGTGCCACCATGGCAAGCAACATTCGAATGGACCTATGCTTCACAACAAGAGAAAACACATCATTGAAGTCGACACCTTCTTTCTGAGTGAAACCCCTTGCAACTAACCTTGCCTTGTATCTTTTCGACGTCACTCCTTCAATTCCTTCCTTAACTTTGAAAATCCATTTACAGCTGACTAACCTTGCCCCAGCAGGTTTCTTGATCAGTTCCCAGGTATGATTATCATGAAGAGATTTTATCTCATCATCCATGGCCTTCAGCCATTCAGTCTTATTTTGACTCCTCATAACTTCCTTATAGTCTCTAGGTTCTTCGTCTAGAACCTCACTTGCAGAGATTAAGGCATAAGCTATAAGATCTGCATATCCAAGTCTTTGAGGTGGCTTGATGACTCTTCTCGACCTATCTCTCGACAATAGGTAGTCATCGTCAGTTTCCTCAACTTCAGCATCTTCTGGTTCTTCTTCGACTTCATCTGGGATATGCAATTCAGCATCAACATGCTCCACCTCAACAAGAATCTCTACCTGTTCCAGCTCTTCGTCAGATGTTTCTGTACTTCGACCAACATCATCAATTTTCTTAAAAGTCATTTCAGCTTCATTGAAAACTACATCTCGACTGGTGATACACCTCCTGTGACCTGGCTCTAGGCACCATAGCCTATAAGCTTTGACTCCTTCAGGGTATCCCATGAACATGCATTTCAGAGCTCTAGGTTCGACCTTGTCTTGCCTAATGTGAGCATAGGCTACGCAGCCAAATACTCTCAGTTTGTCGAGATCTGGTGGATGTCCCGACCAAACTTCTTCAGGTGTCTTCATATCTAACGCTGTCGAAGGACATTTGTTTATCAGATATGTTGCTGTCGAAACAGCCTCAGCCCAGAACACCTTTGTTAACCCCGCACTAGTCAACATGCATCTGACTCTCTCCAAAATAGTTCGATTAAACCTTTCAGCCAAACCATTTTGCTGTGGAGTACCTGCAGTAGTTCTATGCCTTGCAATACCAGAGGCAGCACAAAAACTGTCGAATGCCTCATTGCAAAATTCAAGGCCATTGTCGGTTCTCAACCTCTTGACCTTTCTGCCAGTCTGATTTTCAACCAGAGTCTTCCAACTTTTGAAATTCTCAAAAGTTTCATCCTTAGTCTTCTGGATGAATACCCATAATTTTCTGGAACAATCATCTACTATGGATAGAAAATACCTTGCTCCTGAATGTGATGGACACCTTGCAGGCCCCCAAAGATCAGCATGGATGTAATCAAGGGATCCATGTGTTCTTTGTTTGCCTTTGTTGAACTTCACTCTGCAAGATTTTCCAAGTACACAGGGTTCACAAAACTTCAGCTTTTCGACTTTGTCTCCACCAAGCAGATTTTGTTTCCCTAATTCGACCAGACCCCTTTCACTGACATGGCCCAATCTCATGTGCCAGATTTCTGTTTTCGACAAAGGTTTCGTGGATGCAACATTTTTCGAACCACTTACAACTTCAGCCTCAAGGGTATACAAGCCTTGTTTCTTCACGCCTCTCAAGACTTCCTTCGAACCCTTCATGACTCTTAGGATACTTTTCTCTCCTTGGAAAACATATCCTTTCTTGTCGAATTCACCAAGAGAAAGCAGATTTCTCTTCAAATCAGGAACATACCTGACTTCAGTCAACAACCTTATTGACTCATCATGGAGCTTGAATCTCACAGATCCAACACCTGCAATCTTGCAAGCCTTGTTGTTTCCCAGCAATACTGATCCACCATCTTGATCACATAATTCCTCGAACAAGTCTTTGTTTGGAGTCATGTGCCAAGTGCAACCTGAATCCATAATCCACTCCTTCTTAGAGTCACTGCTTGAAACCACAAGAACATCAGATGATTCGAAATCATCTTGAACAATGGCAGCGTTGCCATTATCCTTACCTCCATGATATTTCAAGCGTTCAGGGCACACCTTTCTTGTGTGACCCTCCTTCTTACAATGGTAGCATCGAATGCCAGATGCTTCGCCACTGTAAGTCTTCGACTGGCTTTTGCCTTTCTTCTTGTCGAACTTACCATCCTTTCGTAAGAGTTTTCCTTTAACGGCCAAACCTTCGCCAACAGTCGAAGGTTTATGCTCCTTTCGTTCATTCAAGTCCTTAGAGTACAAGGCTGATTGAACTTCTTCAAACGTCAGGGACTCCCTTCCATACAAGAGAGTTTCTTTGAAGTGAGCATGTGATCGAGGCAAAGAACACAATAGTAACAGCGCTTGATCTTCATCATCGATCTTCACATCAATATTTTCAAGATCAAGAATCAGCTTGTTGAACATATCCAACTGCTCAGCCAATACTTTGTCTTCAATCATCTTGAATGAATACAAAGCTTGCTTCAGGTAGAGTCGATTTACCAGCGATTTGGTCATATACAAACTTTCAAGTTTCACCCATAACACTGATGCCGTCGTCTCCTTTGATACCTGCCGGAGAACCTTATCACCAAGGCTCAACAAAATTGCGCTGTGTGCTTTTTCGATCATATTCGTCTTCTCCGCTGCCGTCAATTCTGCATTCATGGCTGCCTCTCCCTTCAACGCTTCCAAACAACCCTGCTGAACCAGTAGGGCTTTCATCTTCAAGCGCCACAGACCGAAATCATTCACTCCGGTGAACTTTTCAATCTCATACTTTGTTGAAGGCATCTTCTCCACGCTCACCGCACCAATTTGTTGTGAAAAACGATACCAATAACAAAGTATAATAGGGAATTAGGGAAGAGAATAAAAACACAAGAATTGGTTATAACTGCTATTCTTTCACTTTCTCTTAAAACAAGATTACAAGTTTACAAGAATAACAAATAACCTCTCTCACCCTAAATTAGGATTTGCAGCTTGGCAATGATGAGAGACTAGTATACTATTTATAATAAAACCTAACATACTAACTAATGGGCTTTTTCAGCAAGGCCCATTACACAAGCCAACTTAATAAACAAGCTAACTTAACAAATTAGGGTTTAAACACTAAAACCTAATTTAACATGCTAACAACCCTAGCATCTTCGACATTTGCATGCTAGACCCATCTTCGACTACAGCATGCACACTTCGACACCAGCATGTGAACAATCCTTCGACTTCATGCTTAACTCTGTCGAACTGTCGAACCAAGAAGCTACCCTTCGACAATACTAGAGTTCGATCCAATATCTCACAAGGTAAAAATATATAAAATTATGGAATATATATTGAGAAAGTGGTGGAAGATTTATACCGATTGAACATGAACAAGAAGATTTATCATTCAACTCCTCCATCTTTTCTGTCAGAGGAATAATTAGTTGTTGCTGGCCATCTTCATTTTCATTTATAGAGAATCTAACATCAGCTCTAATTGACCGGTGTTGTAACTCATCAATATCAAGTTCTGAATATTGATCAGAATCCTCAGAAATTCTAGCACAAGATTGTAACTCATCAAAATGAAGTTCCGAATATTGATCAGAATCATCAGGAATTTGAGCACTGAACTTTATCTCATCAATATCAAACTTCGAATATTGATCAGAATCAGAAAGTTGAGCACTGGATTCTGACGACTCATCAATATCAAATACCAAATGTTGATCAGAATCATTAGAAAGTTGAGCACTGGATTGTGACTCATCATGATCAAATTTTCTATTAGTTTTACCATCCAACACAAAACTATCTTTTAACTTAAAGTTATATATAGGGATTACCCCACAACCCTTGATCCCCTTTGTTGATATCACTTTCTTATTAGGTGCTAAATATTTGAATTCAAATGAAAGATGGTAATAATCACCTTCTCTTCCATTCCCTGCCTTCACCAAGGTGGAATTATAATGCCCGCAACATAACAATACATGATCAAACATTAATGTCCCTCTCCCTGAAAACATAAAATATCTGGCAACTGCTTTAGTGGTGTGTTCATGCATAATGCACTGGGTTTCACTCCAATCCATTTCTACATCATCAGAGAGAATGACGCAAAAGGCAAAACCAGACAAGCCAGATTTTGGGATAGGAGGAATAGTTATCGAAGCATCTGTTGTATGAAAATAAAACTGGCTTGGAATTTGAGAACCTGGAAAGAAGAAGTAATCATCAAAATATTTTGATCCATCACCGTTGTTGAACGTTGAATGGGCTCTGTGTAACATGTTCTCAACTATTGATCGTTGAATGGAGTTGGTGTTCAGATAATCGCAGTTTGTGGCTCTCAATGCTTGCAAATTTGCTGGAAGCTTTGGTACGGACTTCAGTTTCCAACATTCATCTAAATCAAGAATTTCCAACATTGTAATATTTTGGATAATGTCAGGGAGAGATTCTAAGTTGTAGCAATATGTCAAAAATAAATATTTTAAAGATGGTGTGCCTTCAAGGATGAAACTGAGTTTTGATGAATTGATTTGTGTGCATCCTATAAGGTTAATCTTTGTAAGAGACCCTAATCCTGTATCATTAGGCAACTTCTTCCTGACAATGTTAAGCTTCTTACATTCACTTAGATTGAGAAAAGTGAGTTTTTTATTACACCATATGGATGAAGAAACTGTATGTATACTAGTGCCCCCTAACTTCAACTCCGTCATTTCCCCTGATGTCACTGAAAATTCCACAAGAGAAGAACAATATGTGAGATCGAGTATTTGGAGAGATTTTGACCGAATGTTAGTTTTCAAGCTTTCTATCTTTTTGCAAGCTTTTAAATGTAGTTCTCTAAGCTTGGGGGCACTAAAAATGGATGGATGAAGTTGACAGAGACTCTCACAATAAGATAAAGATAATAGTTGAAGGTTTAGGGCCCTTGATAAGTCTGGAATCTCAATCAGGACTTTAGAGTAATCAAGAATAAGAATAATTAAATTCTCAAGCCTCTGTATGAGAAAAGAAACATCACAATATTAAGAATTCAATAGAATAAATCCATAATCATAACTAAAATTGTACCGGAATAATAACACATTAATTAAATTGTACCTGAATTCCATCCCAAAGCTTTTTAAGCTTGCTATACTTCATTGAAAGTTGTACAAGCCATTCAGCACAAAAGGTTGATGGCAGAGACTCAAGTGGGAAAGCTTTCCAATAAAGGTGTCTCAATTTATCAGACAACCACTCAAGACCTTCAAGGAGATGCACATTGTATAATTTAATTCGTTTATCTTTTATATATTTCTCATAAGTGATATGAAGATATCTTAAGTTGGTCATGTTTTTAAAGGAATCAGAGCTCAAGTATAAATCCTCAATTTTAGAAATATCAAATTCTATAACTTCAACAACTTCAGTTCCCTGGAAAACAAATTTAGAATAATGATTAACAAAGGTTAGCAAACATATTTATCTTACTTATATTTCGTGCATTTTCATATACATGTATTAAATTTTCACTTACCTTTTTGTATTTCAATACATCATACACATCCTTAGGATCCCACAATCGACTTCTTCTTCCAGGGTCTTTGGCAGATTCTTTCTTAACAATCTCTTTTCCCGTTTCTTCTAACAATTCATGCATTAGAATTCTAGGTTCGTCATATTCAAAATATATGAGTGCTTTATATAAAAGAACTTCTAACCCACTTTCTGCAAAGAAATTGCAAGCATTCCATACAAATGCTAGGTAATATTTATCTCTATCATAAATAGTTGTTTCAGGGTTAGATATGCATGCAATGTCTAGAAATATGTCTTGTTGAGTAGAATCTAAATCATCAAAACTCGATTTTAGCACATCATGGATTCTTCCAATGGGAATCTTTTTGAGCTTTTCCAATTCACTTTCCCACACTTCTTTTCTTTTTTTCGAACGAAAATTTGCACCTAAAACATTCAAAGCCAGGGGATTGCCTCTGCAATAAAGTATTGCCATGTTTGATAGATATTCATATCCATCTTTAGGAATATTCGCTCCAAATGCCTTCCTACAAAATAACTGAAGAGATTCCTCCCAGCTCAATCCTTCAACCTCATATATTTCACATTCGTCAAGTTGGCTACATATCTGCATATCTCTAGTTGTGATAATGACTCTACTACCCTCTCCTAAGCAATTATTAACTATATTAAGATTTTCTTCTTGCTCTAAGGTTGCCACATCATCCAACACAATCAAACTTCTTTCATGTGCAAGTCATTTTTTGAAAATTGGGGTTTCTACATAAAGTGCTCCGGGACAAGGCTCCAACAATGTAGAAAAAAGTTTGCGACGAACAACATTGAGTCCATATCTGGTTGATTCTTCCTTTACATTTTCACAAAAGCAATGACGTTCAAATTGTGAACACAGTTTAGCATATAAATGTTTGGCTAGAGTGGTCTTTCCTATGCCTCCCATGCCCCATAATACAAGGGATCTAACATCCTTTGACCCAATTTTCAGTAAAGATTCTGTTTTTTCATAATTTTTCTCAATGCCAACAAGTTGCTTATTAACTTCAAACGGTTGTCTATGATTCAATTTTGTCAAAACATCTCCCACAATGTTCTTAATAAAATTTGATTCCATCCTACCAACATGAATGATATGGAAAGAAAGTTAACATTTTTATAATGATAATTGTTATGTAAAATTCATCCTCAACATTATTGAGTAAGAACTATGAAATATAGATTTAAAATAAATTAGGTGGAAAGTTAATTTAGTTTACCTGTAATTTTGAGAGTCCCATCCAGATAAATTGGATGCTTCGGTAAGTGCGTCTTTCCATTTCTGCAACATGTCTTTGTTGTGTAGCAAATGTCTCTCATGTTTTTCAAAAGCTTGATTATAGCTCCCAGTTTGATTCCTTACATGGGATGGTTCTATTTCATAGAAAACAGGTATCACAATTTGTCCTTGATCTTTCTTACATTGCAGAATCTTTAGAAGTTCGTTCAAACACCATTTTGAAGAAGCATAGTGTTTTGAGAATATGACTATTGATAAATCTGACTCCTCAATAGCTTTGATCAGCGCTGATGAGATCTCATCTCCTCTTTCAAGCTCAGTGTCATCAATAAATGTTAGAACTTTCTTGCTAAGAGCTTCATACAGATGACTCGTGAAGTTTCTACGAGTATCCTCACCATGGAAGCTAATAAAAACATCAAACTTTTTCAAAGATGCCACCATTGAGAAGAGGATGAAGCACCTATATATTTGAAAAAACAAGTGAAATCAGTGAGACATAAATTTAACACAAAATCACACACACAGAGAAGAACAGAGAGCAGCAGAGGGAAATTTTTTACTTCAACAATATTTTATTTCACAAAATTGATATGATATGCTGTGCTGTGGTACATAGCTTGCCTTTATATAGACTTGTAGACTTAACTACTTTATTATAACCAAACGGTGCTCTAACTTATACATCATTATAGTAATATAGTCTTCTCTCTGGAGCCTCCTCTTAGAATCAAAGCGTTTTTTTGTCCCTTCTCCTATTGACTTCATAGTCTTTGGTCCAATAATATGTTTTCTTACTGTTGCTTACTCCTTATCATGTTTATTAGTTGACTTCATAGTCTTTGGTCCAATATTATGTTTTTGCTTCATCTATTATATATATATATATATATATATATATATATATATATATATATATATATATATATATATATATATATATATATATATATATATATATATATATATATATATATATATATATATATATATATATATACACACACACACACACTACAAAAAAAAGACATTTGGTTTTAAGATTTTACATCAGGTATTAAGATAATTGATGTGAGAAATATTTATCAAAGGATTTTACATCAGGTATTTAACTCAAATGATGGAAAAAAAACGCAGTGGCAAACTTGTAAATAAAACGAAAATGGATTATAATGGCTTTTACATCGGTGGAAAATAAACCGATGGGAAAAGTGGGATTATAATGTGCCATTTATAAATTATGCATCAAATCATGACTTAGAAGTGAATATCGAAAACAAGTATTTGCAGTTCCCTCTTATAACTTTGGTATGATCCTTCTCAAATAGTCCTTTAGCTTGGATTTGAATTTAGGTGAGAATTTTGATGATTGTTTACAATTTGGCCTCAAGTTAATATGTGCATCACTGTCTGGACATTGAATGTGATGAATGACTTATGTTGGTTTAAAGTGCGTATGTAAACTATGTTGGTTATACCAAAGAAAGCATCTGCTATAACACTAGCACTTTCGAATAGCATTTCAGTTTGGGTCGAGTATTGGCTTTTTACATCAGTGTATAACGGGATACAGGATTTGCATCAAAGTAGCCAGAGGCGAACATAACAGCTTTCACAAAGTGATATTCGAAAGTGGCCCTTCAAAGCGGTAATATCTCTTTCGTGCCTTTGGAATCAAACATACTATGAGTGATTGATTATTACACTATATTTACAGCCTGCAAATGGAATATCTCTTTCTTGCTCAGGTATGGAATGAAACATTTTTGTTCTTGCTTAGTATAATTAATTCAGTGTTATTCAAGGCAATTATGAGTTATTCATTGAAAGTAAATTATGTTATATGCTTATGTTATTAATGTTTAAGGTGAAAATTCGAGTTCAATTGCATTGCCAGCCATTGTCCGAAGATTAATTTAGAACTGTAATTGCCGATATTTCATTGATCAATAATGGTTAACTCATTAACCTAAATATCATAAACTTAATACAGTCAACTTTTTAGAGTATATTGAAAATCTAAAGTCTTATTGATAGAGCCTATGAACATCGGTGTTGAATAATCTTTTTACCTAGGCAGGTGAAAGTGAAAGGTTTCGGATTCATCAATGCCTTAAATATATCATGATTAGGAGTTTCATTTGCTAATGATGTGAATGTTGCATCAGTAGTCTCAAGACATAAAGGTTTCAACTTATGAACTATTGTTTACTGTTTCAACTTATGAACTGGACCTAATTTGATGATGTTTTTTTTTATAAATGTGACTTATAAGGACTTAAGTTTAATTGAGAAATTCTCATGAATAGGTAATTAATTTAATCTGGACCTAATTTGATGGTGTTTTTTTTGGAGTTTCTCTGAGCAGATTGGTTTTCACCTATAATAGTACATTGATTAGAGAGACAAGCAGTGCCTCATTTCTTTTCAGGGAAATCACAAGATCTTACTTGTGAAAAGTTAATAGAGAAAAAAATCAGTATTATTGGAAAGAAACTCGAGGGTGGATCAACTTGTGAAGTCTCGGACATCACTGTGTCACAGGTTAGTAAATCGTACCTCTTGGACTGTATTATTAATTTTACTTGCCTCATGTTCATTGGTAGTAATAGTATTGGTCCCTGCAATTATGGATTCACATATGCCAAAACTTATGTTGGAGTCATATCTGCGAAAAAAATAGGCGAAAGAAACTTGCGTATAAGAATGTGGTTCAGCTTGCTTTGGACTTCTCCAGATGGTATGTCCTATTTTTCTATCGCTGTGATTAGAAAATCAAAATCTTATACTAGAGACTCATGAGGTAATATTACACCATTTATGTTGTTGCAGGTGTGATGTGGTTACACCATTTTGGTTTACCGATTATTTTGATGTGAATTGTGTGGTAGGTTGATAATGCTAATAAGCGTGGAAGTTTGTTGGAAGTTGTTCAAGTTCAACTGCAGAAACTGTTTCAGTTACAGGTCAGTCTTTTCTCTTCTTTGATCTGGAACTAGAACCAGGAGGGCGACCTCTTCTTAACTTTGAATCCAATGGCAATGATGAAGAATTATTGAGGAATGACGAATCGAATGGTATATCCAATTGTTCTAGGTATGATAAGAGATTTTCATTGGATCTATTAATTGCAGTTATGGCCATTTTAGTTTTTTAATTTTTGACTCTCTATTTTGATCAGTTTTAGTGACACTCTCCCTTCACTTTTACTATTATTTGTTCTTGCTCAAATTGCTTCAAATTTCAACAACGATAATTGGAAGACTAAGATGATTACTTCTACTATAGATATTACAACAACGATATTTGAGTTGAATATGTTATAAATGGAAATGTGTGTGAAATGAAATATCTAAACTTTGTTGGAAATTGAATGTACAGCTCTTTATGTGTAGAGCAGAAGCTCTTTTGAAACTTCATCAAATTGATGCTGCAGAATCAATTTGGTCACATGCTCCGAAATCGGATCCACAAATTAATCATTCACCTTTTGAAGCAATATTTTTGGGATGTTTGCTGAAGCTTATTCCTTCTATGTCAGAACTCGGATTGAGATCGCATTGGGAAGGTGAGTTTAGACACGATACTATAAGCATTACTAAGTACTAACTTTCATTGGAAAATTCTAAGGTGTCAATGGTTTATGTTGGAGTGTGAATAATCAATTATTAATGTATTGCAGGTTTGCGAATGCGGTTACATCTGCAGAGAAGGCAAATCATATTGATCCCTAAAATATTGAAATTGCTGAAAAATGATTTTATATTTTTGTCTTTTGCATTTAAACGTGTGCAAACCATGATTTAAATGCATTTTGTTTCCTAATATGAATCTTTTAATACATTTCAAGGTTACAAAAAACCAGATTGGAAGAAAGAGAAAGCAGACTGTATCTTCCTCAGGTCCTGCCAACAGTTCAGGAAAGCAGACTGAATAGGTTTGTCACTATATTAAATATTAATATCACAAACTTTCCCTTGATTTTCTTTGTAGATGATGAGTCCCCATCCTCTTCCTCAACCAGTTCAGGTTTGGTTTCTAAATGAGGTTACATCCCAAGGAGATTAGTGATTGGAAATGATGAGTAAGTGCACCATTCTTTTTCATTAAGTTTATCAATATCTTTTATGGAAGTGTCAAAATTTGTTGTCTTTCTTTTAACAAGTAGCTATGCTAAAAGTAGGTCGATAAATGGAGATCATATAATTCTGATCAACAAGGTTTTCGAGATGAGTGGCCTGAAATTGAACAACCAATAATTGGAAACGCACAAGCAATGAACATGTCTTTGTCATCAGATGCTAATGGTCCATCTGAGCATGATACTGAAGTAAGTTTACACAGGAACTTTGAATTACATGCAGCCGAAGTTTCACGGGAGGAGATTGCACTTGATAGTGTTATTTGTGAGAAGATTGAATCTGCTTCTATATCGAACAACACTAGACTTAGACCTCATTCCAACTCTAATTTAAAGAATACTCTTACCTCCAATTTCCAAAGTTCTTATGAGCATCACATCTTCTTATATTTAGTGACCTCATTCTTTATTTTTCTGTAAAACAATGATTGCAACATAGCATTACATCTTCTTTGCACTGCATCGATAAGGAAGTGAGATTTAGATAACCTACTTTTGTTAGAATAGATAAAACCTAAGTAATAGATAAAACCAAAGTAATCTGAAGTGACAATCAACTTCAATGATAGTTAATGAAGGGACCTCTACACTGCTATGAAGAATAGATAAAACCAAAGTTATCTGAAGGAAAATCATTCATGGGTTATGCATGTACCTATAGAGTTAATCATTTCTTGCATCATTAACAAGAATTAAGTAGATGAGTCTGTTGTTTCCTTTATTTAATTGACTAGAATCTGTAATGAATCACATTTTACTCTCATCTTAACTTTTTCATTTGTTTTCATGATTTATAAATAATTGATTGTATTTCCTTCTAGGTTTTGTTTGTTGCAAGAATTGAATGTGAATTGATCTTGATGATTTTGCTTTGATTACTTATGGATAGTGAATATGATGTTGATTTGGTTTGTTGAAGTGAAATATAGTCATGGTTTATTAGATTTGGTGATACTGAGATTAGTTTTTTTCTTATAATTTCAAGTGTATGATCATAGATTTGGTTTTAGTGAAGTGATTTGGTGGATTTTGAAATTTGTTAATTCCAAGAGAATGGATTTGCATTTGAAGGGTTTGTTTGATAGATATCAGGAGCAGTTTGGGTGTGGACCTGGACTTGGTCCTGGATCTGGGACATATTTGATGAAAGTGGATGGCATTGCTCACAATTTCACCAGATCTATATACAAATCTTTTGCAGCTCTGTATAGAACTGAGTCGTTGAAACGGTTGCGTCCGGTTCGGGTTGGAAAGGATTCAGATTGGCATGCTAAGAAACAGCCTTTTCCGTGTGTTCAGTTCATTGGAGGTGATGGAGGGGATATTGGTTTTTAAATGTATAGATCACAGAACGATGCTAAGAAAATGACTGCGGCTAGAGAGACTGTCCGTGTTCTGAATGTTGAGGTTCTGAGGGTTACTTATGAGGTGGAATCTTTGATGTTTCTTTTGAATCGTAAGATGATCAAGTCCTTGTCTCTTGAAGCGTCAGGGAGTTATCGGTTTCCTGTTATTGATGTTGATCGATGCACGGTTGTTGGTGATCTTCAGTTTAAAATTCCAACTCTTGATGAGCTTAGGTTTGTGTATGCGTTCATGAAGATTGTTTGTATGGTTCATCCTTTACTTATGATGGTGGACAAGGAAGGTGGTTCGAAGTATTCGACAATGGTGAACTTTGAACCTTTTATAGAAACAATTGATGTTCAGTTGCCACCGGAAGTAACTAAGGTTATCCTAATTTCCACCTCTTAAGAGAGTGAAACATCATGTTGATGTTCTGTTTGCTTTTTAGTACTGAATTTTTTATTATTCTTAATTGCATTTAAGACATCATGGGAAAAAAGTTCATGGTTATTGCCCATGTTGTTGTTTCTTTAGAGTACAAGAGTTAATAAATATTGATTCACTAGAAATTATCATTAATTTAAAAAGTAACTACTCTTATATTTTAATTTGTCCATGCACTCTAAAAGCGTGTACAATTTATTCAATATACTTTATTTGAAACGATCATCCCTTTGTATTTTCAATTTATTGTTTTTTATTGTATACCTTTCATTTTTATTATAAATAAAATTTGACTTTTTTATATTTATTAAATAACTCTGAATAACGCACCCATAGGTAACACGTCAGTACCGTGTGAACGTACGAGTAACATATTAAAATTATTGTGAATGTACGAGTTATTATATTTTTTTGTATAATTAAAGTAAATAAAAGTAAAAATAATGTATTAATCCAAATACTGAAAAATAATGTTTTTTATTATTTATATTAATGGAACATCAAAGTATTAAATATTAACGGTAACATGAAGTTAGTAATCAAAATATTGAATATTGACGCAAACATGAAATAACTTCACAAAATATTTAATATTAATGGGAACATGAAATTAGTGGTCAAAATATTGAATATTAACGGGATCACTTATTTATTGATTAAAATATTGAATATTAACGGGAACACGAAGTTACTGATCAAAATAATAAATATTAACGGGAACACGGATTTATTGATATAATATTAAATATTAACGAGAACACCAAGTTACTGATATTTTTTTGAATATTAAGAGAAACATTAAGTTACTGATAAATTTTTTGAATATTTTTTTTAATAAGCAATTGAATTAAAGGGAGTATAAGGAATACCCTGACCAAAATTACAACTCGGAAGACTTCTACTTCTCGAAACAAAAGAGAGGTAGAATATTCCATACATAAAAGTTACAAGAGTTCACAAGGGTGTAATAAGAGCATAGTCACTTCCAAGAGTTAAGCTTAATCTCTGAAATACATTCGGTAAAGCTAAACGAAGCGTTTCTAAAGATAATCGCATTGCGCCTATTCCAAATACACCATGAAGTTGATAACCAAATGACCGTTATCGTAAATCTATGGTGTAACGGCTTCACCTTTTCTATAGCAAGAAAGAGATCCTCAAAGTCTTCCAACATGAGAACTTCGCCGTAATCAATCCATTCAAACACCTTCTTCCAAACTTTTGACACCACCTCACAATCTCCTAATAAGTGCGAAAGACATTCCGCTTACGTCAAGCAAAAAACACAATTGAAATCACCATTTACTTCCAACACTCCGCATTTAATTAATTGATCTTTGGTGGCTAGCCTATTGTGAATAATTTTCCAAGCAAAAAACAGAGTTTTTGGTGGGGCTTTTACCTTCCACAAGTGTTTGCAAGCTGTAACAATGCGGAGCGTGTTTTCACGGTCAAATTCTTGCTACGAAATGCTTAATTTTTTTTGAATATTAACGGAAATATTAACGGAAATATTAACATGAACACAGAGTTACTGATCATAATAATGAATATTAATGGGAACATGAAGTTACTTATCAAAATATTGAATATTAACGGGAACAAATTTGAAATATTAAGGGGAATACGAAGTTAATAATCAAAATAATGAATATTAGCGGAAACATGAAGTTACTGATCAAAATATTGAATATTAACGGGAACATGAAGTTATTGAATAAAATATTAAATATTAACGAGAACATGAATTACTGATCAATATATTGAATATTACCGGGAACCTGAAGTTACTGATCGAAATACTAAATATTAACGGGAAAATGATGTTTATTGATTAAACTATTGAACATTAACGGGAACATGAAGTTAGTGAGCAAAATATTTCTTTTACTATAAATAAATAACAAATTAGGACTTCGGTTACATGGACCTTTCCATAAATAGACCCTTCATTTTATTGGTTATAATCCATACATTTTCTTTACACATATTATTTCTCAATGGATCCTCTACATTTCTTAAATGCATCCTTAAATGTATTATTCAATCTAAAATAATATAAATTTTATTTTCTTAGTTACTTTTTATTGTCAATATTCAAATTTTTTAATATTAGTATTTTTATAACTTTCCCATTTTAACCCAAATTTAGTCTTTTACTAATACCTTTTATTTTTCTCAATCCAAATACGCGAAAACGACGGGTACCCGTGCGAACGCACAAGTATTACACTAGTTCTAACATAAGAATCACTCCAACTAAATATAATTAGAGCATCCATATCCATCATACCCATTTGAGTTCTTTAAATGGGACCCAATTAATTTTTTATATTATTTCACTTTTCTCAATTTTTTAAACAATTCCTCTACAATTCTCAAATATCCACCTAACTCATCAAAAAATCTAAAATGGATCTCACTACACTCTATAATATACTACTTAATGGCTTTGTGTAATTTTTCTATTAATATTAAGAGTCTAGCTGGCAAGTGTAAATGGTTCACAAACTAACCAACGTCACAAATTAAACAACCCTTATTCTTTCTCAAATATCCATTAATGTTGACAATAATGGCTATGGTTACTGTGTAGGAACTTTAAAAAACCAGCGATAATTATGCTCTTAGATAATTAAGTATATTTCCTAAAATTCACCACTTCTCAAAAGACAAAATCACACATTAAGTAACTATTTGAAATCATAAGTTCAAGTTCTAACAAATGTAAAAGTATATTATTTCAAATATCATTTTTTAATATTGAAATAACAAAATTCATAATGTAATCGTCATATATCATTTATATAAAATAATTATACTTTTTGAGAGACAATTTAATTTTACACCAATAAAATTGCATCTAAAAAATCATTTTAATTATTTCAATTACATAAAATATGAAAAGTAGATTAAACTTATCAGCGCAACGCGCGAGCCATATTCTAGTTAATATGAATTTCGTCAAAGTACGATATCTTCTTGCCAACTTTTTCTTTTATATATATATATATATACATATATATATATATATATATATATATATATATATATATATATATAGAGAGAGAGAGAGAGAGAGAGAGGTGTTAAAGGTAGTGCACTGGCAGAGTAACCATCAATAGAATTATAACGTCATGTCATATCAGTATTTTTAAATTAAAAGTGTGACTTGGTTGGATACATGCCCCTGATTGATTGAAAGTGTAAAAATATTTTACACTGTCAGTGCATACTCTTTTCTCTCTCTCTTTCTCTCTCTCTCTCTCTCTCTCTCACACACACACACACACACACGCACGCACGCACGCACGCACGCACGCACACACACACACACACACACTGTAACACTCCATACATAACTGACTAGTATATTATGCATGAAACGTTAAAATTGATATTGAGTACATACAAAAGCTAAAGATACAAGATGATCCATATAAAATACAACATGAAATTCTACTAAGAAGCATAATACATGAGTCTTCAATGGATCTTGCACAGCGGAATGTCAAAACCAACGAGGTCTTCGAGCCAACACCACTTCCAAGTCTTCAGTCCAAACCTGCTACTGACCAAACACTACTAAACTGCACCTGAAAAAAATATAAGTTGATTGGGGTGAGATTACTAAATCTCAGTGAGTCCTCCTATCCTATGGGTCCACTCGGTTCTACAGGGTACATGCATCAACAAAACCGAATCCACCATTGATCCGGGGTTCAACCTCACATCCGGTACAAGTACGGAGAAAACAAGTGACTCGTCCACCATTGGACTTGTCTCACACAAATACACATAGTATAGCAAACAAGTATGCAAACCCGCATCCACATACGGGGAATCCAGAAGTGTAAATAACCCCGGCTAGGATTATGGAATAAATGCATCCTCGATGAGTAACCTCCTGCCTATTTGTCAAGGGACTTGTACAAGCACACTGCAGGATGGTTAAACGAGTCCACAAGCCTAAATGGCCGTACCATGACCTGGCCTAATTGGCGTCATTATCCCGTTAACCTCCTTCACGCTAGTGAGTTACGCCGAGTACAAACCGCCACCTTGACGCCTGAGCCCATCGGGCGAAAGCCTAGTATTAGTCTACGTGACTATACTAGAGGTGAGTTATCACATTATGCATTAGCCTACATAGCCGCATAACCCCACCATACCGAGCACGCACGTGTGTTAACGCCAAGTGAGTAAAACCCCGTACGGAAACTCACGAGCACACTGCAACGGTAGCTCAGATGCACACCATATCGAACAATACACATGAACGGGTTATTCCATTGGACTACACGGTCCGGGAGGGCTCATAGACTACACGGTCAGAGCAACGTCCCAATCTAGCCTGCCGGCCACTTCGATTCAAGCATACAAAAATATGACATAAAGTCAAGGTCACAAACAATGCAATCAATCCAATCGTTTAACCAAAACGATGGAGTCCATAGATTTTCATGTATAAAACATAATGGCATAACATTCTCAATATGGATGTCACATTCATAATAAGTAATAGATAATATGTGCCACGCATAACATGTGAATTATTAATCGAATGATAGAGGCATAGATTCTAATACTAATTCGTTGATTTACTAAGTGGGGCTCCACTATTATTAAATCAATAATTCTGATTTGGGGACCTATTTAATTAGAAAGTACACGTCGCTAGCTTTCCAACGATATAAAGTTTGCGCAATTCCGATACCCGAGCCGAAAGTTACGAAATTCCGAAGTTTGCTGATTTTTCCCTCTTAACCCAGCGTAACGGGTTATGCCAAATCCGTAACCGGTTACGGGCACGAAAAACAGCTCAGAATTGCATTTTCAGTAGCGTAACCGGTTACACCAACACCCGTAACCGGTTACACTGTACCAGAAATGAATTTTCTGCATTTTAAGGGTTCTAAACCAGTCCCAATTGCTCTAAATTGGTTCCCTGCATCACTAACATAATCCCAACGAATTTATAACAGGTACATACTCAGAACCACCAAAATGCAAAGGCTTATAGCAAAGGAACACATTATGCACTAATTGATCAAGCATGCAACAACAATCATCCAAACACTGACACATTCAGGCATGTCTCACTAACCCATTCAACATGTAATTAATCCCCATTCCTACCCAAGTCCTATCTAATGGGACTCACCTTGCTAACATGGAGGTTGAGATCATGTTCTTTGCTGCCATTGCACTCCTACCAAAGTCAAAGTTCCACTATATCCTCATCAAACCCGTAATCACACTTGTACCCACTTTCAGCATCACTGACACAACTTCAAGGTCAGTTTTCTCCTCCGAAACAGAAGCTATGAACGCGAACCATAGGTGCAAATCGAAGAGAAATTCGTTAGCTTTCCATTGGGACCAGAATCGTTACGATCGGAGTTACGAGTTGAGAGTTATACCTGATTTAGTGAAGCTGTACCAAGAGTTGCGAAAATGACTTCTTGCACATAAGCTCTCCTTTCTCCTCCATGCTTCCAAGATCTTTTCTCTCAAAATTCTGATTTGCATAGATCATTTACCAAACATGTCCTTATGTTCCCATGCACTTATTATTTAGGGTCCAAAGTGCCCTTTAACTAAGTGGTATTTACAATGATGCCACTTAGTTCAATTCCAACCAATCCTCTTTGTTTCTAACCATTCCACTAATTCTTCTAATAATCATTCTTTAGATTAATAGGAAATAAGGTCAATGTACATTCTAATTATCAGTTAACCAATTAATGATAATTATCGGGTTTAGAGGGTTAGGGTATTACACACACACACATATATATTAAATATCGATGTTATATTAAGTATTTGTAAAATATAAAATATATATTAAATTTTATTAAATCTCATTAAATAAATATAATATAAGAACTGATTGATATAATTATAGTTAATGTTATGCTTTTTACGAGAGATCACTTATTCTATATGGTCCTCCTAATAAGTTTGACGAAGTTTTCGGGCTACTGTGGAAGATGGGGTTCCTTATAAAATCAAGGCTTTGGATGGAGGCTTTTTCTTAATAGGCTTCCTACAAAGAACCTTTTGGTTTGAAGAGGTATTTCTATCCCTTTAGATAATTTAAAGTGCATTTTTTGTGATATAAGTTTTGAGGATAGGAAACATTTCTTTTTTGATTGTTGTGTGGTAAAGAAGATATGGAGTGAGATTGTTTGTTGAGTTGGTAAAGGGGATAGGATGGAGGAAGAGTGTTTGCCGAAATTTATGGATTGACACTCTTTTTTTTCGTATACATAAGGTGAAAGATAGAAAATTAGGAGTTGTGTGGCTTGCTACAACGTGGACTATTTGGTTAGTTTGAAGTGGAGTTTGCTACAATTGCGGAAAATTACTCATCCTAATTACTCCTTTTACGAGTTTATCAAGGATCCTTTGTTTTTTTTCTCGTAATTGTAATTGGTTTGTCATCTTTCTTTTGTCGGGGTTTCCCGTTTCTAAATATAATCGGGTTGAAGAACGCTTAGTTCTCTCTTATATATAATATTTTGCTTATTTAAAAAAAATATAGTTAAATAATATAAATAGTAGAAAACATATATGAACTCAAAAGTTTTTTTAGAGATAATCACTACTACAAATAACACATTTCAGAAAAGGTATTTACATCAGGTATAAAAATATATGATGTAAAAAATATTTGTAAAATGATTTTACATCAGGTATTTATTTGCAATGATATAAAAAATATTTGATTTTGGGATTTTACATCAAACATATATTTCCACTGATGTAAAAAAAACACGGTGGCAGTTTTGTAATTAAATTGAAAAATTGTTATAACGGATTTCCCATCGGGCCAAAATATGCACCGATGTGAAAAATCCAATAAAGGAGTCCTTTACATCGGTCATAATTTCCACTGATGTAAAAAAAAACACGGTGGCAGTTTTGTAATTAAATTCAAAAATTGTTATAACTGATTTTCCATCAGGCCATTAAATGCACCGATGTAAAAAAGCCAGGTGAAAACCAAGAAGGCTTTTATATCGGTCAAAATTTCAACCAATTTATATGTTGTATACACGTGGCAGTTTTATAAATTTTTTACACGTGGCCTTACATCGGTTCCTGTGGACCTCCGATTTTTTTAATCCCGGGCCATACCTCTGTTCTGTAGAGATACGTGAACTGACTCTTTTTTATCGCTTAATGCTTTCGCATTTTGAAAATTCACAGAGTCGCCACCGACCTTTTATTTTATCCAATTAAGGAAAGGTTTATAAAAGAAACAGAAAAAAGACCTTTAAGAAATTCTGGGTAAGGGGGTAGGTTATACAAAGGGAAAGTGTTAGCACCCTTTGTATCCATGGTTATCCATGGGCTCTTAAGTTTGGTTAGCTCACTTGTTTTTCGATCACTTTTCAATTGCTTTAGAATGCTCATATGTGGTTTCAAATACTTTTGTAAATTGAATTTTGTAATGATCCGTGTGTGGATGTATACAAAATGCTTGTTTATCTTTCGAAAGATGTTTTGAAAAGAACGTTAACTTTGTAATAATCCGTGTTTGGATGTATACAAAGTATTGTCTTTTTTGAAAGTTTTGTTTTGAAAAACAACAGTGTATGAGAATTTTGTTTATTTTGATTTGAGCAAGCAAACTAGGAGGTCTATCCTGAGTTGTAAGGTCTTTATCCTATTTCCTTTAAAAATCTATCCTTTCACCGGATATAAACGCAAGGTTCGATTTTGTACTCGAAACAGTAGAATTTTGACTTTGATTTTGAAAAGAATGAGAAGGGATTTACCTTAAGAGGTGCAAGTGTGATTGTGATTGTATTCAGATATTTTATCTTTGAAGTTAGTGATCTAACGGTTCAATTTTATCTTTGACATACACGCAGTTTATATTTGCTGGAAATTAAAATGCGGAAATGTAAAGTGCAGAAAGTAAATCTACGCTATTACATCGATTGTGCAGGAAATGTAAACTAGCCTATTTACATGAATTTGACATCCTATACATTTATCTAGGAATTTAAATTGCAAGAAAAATAAAAGGCATGTTTTTTGGATTTTTTATGATTGGTTTTAATTATAATTAATGCATGATTAATTAAATTAAAATGAAGAAAAAAGATGAAAATAAATTTAAACCTAGAAATTAAGTTTAAAATATGTACAAAATATTTGTCAATTAATTTTAAAACAAAACTAATTTGTTTGGAATTTTTGAAATTGATTTGAAATTGATTTAAGTTAATTAAAACATAATTATGCAAATAATTATACAAATAACTAAAACTTAAAGAGAAAATTATTCAAAATATGTACAACATTAGTCTATAATATATAAACAATATTTTATATAAAGAACAAATTTTTTTATGATTTTTTGATTGGTTAGAATAATTAAAAAGCAAATATATAAATATATACTAATTAATTATGCAAAATATTGAAATTATGAAGAAAAATAAAATATTTTTATTTCAGAAAATAATATATTATTTTAGAAGTCTAAAAATATTTTTTGTATATTTTTTGGATTTTTAAAACTATTTTTAATTAATTTTGTAAAGAAATTAAAATAAAAATAAGAAATAAAAGGATACTGATCAGATGTGGAAATTAAATGAGGGAGTATGATGCGCATGCGTGTTCTGAGGCGTTGGATGAGCTGTTAAGCAAGATCAGATGGTCCAGACTTTGAGGCACATGGTACACGTTACACCTGCAAAACACTTGATTAGAGATAAATTTAAAAAACACGCGCGCGCTTCTGAACCAATGGGAGGAAGACACGTCTTCGTCTTCAACCTTCAGACAAGGCCTTTAACAGCGCTTTTGTAAAAAAGCGCTATAGTAAGTGAACCCTAATTCTGCAAAATAACGAATAGGGGTAAACAAGCAAATAAATTTGGCGCGATGGTACCATTCAACTCGTCTTGTTCCACTGAATTTAACCATGTCTTTAATTTGCTTTAATTTTGGCCCTATTGAAGAACCCTAATTTTGAGCTAAGAAAACCCTAAAATGGTATATGCTATAAACGGCCATTAAAATCCAATTGAAGCTCCAGAAACGACCAGAGCTTCAAACCAAACATGATTATGCATCTACATCTTGTTAAATATGCGTGAGTTATGAGATATAAGTTGGTTTTAGTTTGAACAAACCGTGACCTAGGTAGCTCGATTTATGAGGTTTCAAGACTTGGAAATGATTGAAATATGTTCAGTAATGCTTGAGGAAGGTGTTTGAATATTTATTTTGTATTGAAATGGACTGAAACTTAAAATTCGAATTCCAAGTTTCTTTGAAAATTACAAGTTGTTACAAGAGTGCTCTATGCTTATGAATGCTTCTGAATTCGTCCTCCTTTTGTTACTGAAGTATGATAGTCTATATATAAGCATTGAGTGCTTAGAATTGAAGCTAAGAAGCATCTTAGTTGCCTTTGTGGAATTCTTGCATTTTTTATATTAAAAAGCTTTGAATTATTGACCAAGTCTTCTTGCCTTCAATGCACCTGCCTTGCTCTTCAATTCTCTGCAGAAAGATGAAGATTCCTTGGGTGAGTCATGCTTGGAAGTTAAGCTACCATTTATCCATCCATTTTCTGTAACACCCCAGACTACTTTCGGGATGATCAACTGACCCCACAAACCAACACGAGTCTTTTCAGCATGCTTTGACCTCACTTGCACGCTTTCCGGGAAACTTCCCAGAAGGTCACCCATCCCAAGACTACTCCAAGTCAAGCACGCTTAACTGTGGAGTTCTTATGGAACAGGCTACCGAAAAGAAGATGCATCTTGTTGGTATAGGTAGTACCTATCAATCCTTATAAGCTTTCCTTCAACCATGCAGTCCCATACCTGCACGGCCTCAGGATCCCTCTCATTCCGATGTGGCGACCACCCTTGCCCCCTTCGGCCTCAGGTGTTACATGCGGTGCAACCACCCCTTGCCTTCTTCGGCCTCGGGTGTTACATGCCCACCAGCTTCCGCATGGTTCGTCCTCGAACCACATCGTACTGGGAGAGGTCTGGCTCTGATACCATTTGTAACACCCCAGACTACTTTCGGGATGATCAACTGACCCCACAAACCAACACGAGTCTTTTCAGCATGCTTTGACCTCACTTGCACGCTTTCCGGGAAACTTCCCAGAAGGTCACCCATCCCAAGACTACTCCAAGTCAAGCACGCTTAACTGTGGAGTTCTTATGGAACAGGCTACCAAAAAGAAGATGCATCTTGTTGGTATAGGTAGTACCTATCAATCCTTATAAGCTTTCCTTCAACCATGCAGTCCCATACCTGCACGGCCTCAGGATCCCTCTCATTCCGATGTGGCGACCACCCTTGCCCCCTTCGGCCTCAGGTGTTACATGCGGTGCAACCACCCCTTGCCTTCTTCGGCCTCGGGTGTTACATTTTCCTTTTAATTTTAATCTTAAAATAAGATAAAATCAAGCAAAAAATGAATAAAAATGGTTTGGGCTTAGTCTTGGTCGTGGGAGGCCCATAACAACATGGAAATGATGTTTGAATGCTGAAAACTTGGCCCCATTTGGAAAAAATACATTTTTGAGCAATGTTGATTTCATGCATTTTCCCAAAATTTAGCCAACTTCAACAAGGTGTAAATCCTTCAATTTTTGTCATATGAAGGAGATCTTGCACTTTTTGGAAACCTCAAAGAGTCCTCTAACCAATGTCTTTGGTCTCATGTCAAAATGATTTTTGATGCTCCTTGTGTGTCCTTTTGAAAAAAGTGTCTTTTTGTTGACTTTGAAAATGACCTGTAATGTCTTTGATCATATTTTTCAAATGGTGAATCCAATGACCATGGTATCAATGGCATTTGAAAGATAATTGAATTTCCTTCAAGATGAGCTTTGGTTTGAATTTTTTGGATGAAGGATGAGAGAGTTATGATCAGTCAAAGTTGAGTTGACTTTTCAGGCAAAAACCCTAATTTTGAATCTTAGGGTTTTGTTGATTTTTGATCTTTCCTTGATGAATTATGATCATCCAATGATCAAATGATGAATCCTTTGACAAAATATGGACTTTGACAAAAAATTTCATTTTTGACTGTCTGTTGACTTTTTGGTCAAACGGGTCGTCTGTTGACTGTTTGAGCTGCTGACGGTGCGTCTGAATGAATTGAAGTTTGAAAATTTGTATGATGGTACTTTGAGATATATGGATGTGTATGAAATCCATTTGAGCTCTCAAAAACTTGTTGCTCCTGTAAAAACAAGAAAAACCCTGATTAGGGACTGTTTGTGTAGGAGACAGTTAAGCGTACCTGATTTTTGTGCAGTGCTGAGTTTCTGCTAATCGCGTGATATTCAGAAGACTTCTAGAACAAAAATCTTGGAATTTTGAATTGTGAAAGATTGATTTGATTGATGGTACAAAACACTGAGAATTGTACTGTCAGCAGTTTGGCTGTCAACTGACAGTTCAGGTATTGTGAAAAATCAACAGTCAAAGTTAATTTTCTTTTTTTGTTGTTTTTGTTTTTGTTTTATGTGAAAAATGAAAGTTTATTTACATGACTTGTTAGGAAAAAAAACATAGACATAATAAATAACTAATATTTACTGTTACCAGTACAGTCTGAGTTTCCTGATTCTGCGCCTGCAAAAGATTTAACTCTGTACCAATTGTGTCAGTACTATTTATCTGTAAATAAATAAATAGCATGTGTGAAGTAATAAACAGCATTTGGCGTTTGCGTAAGAATAAATTCAACTGCAAGCCAAATTACTGTATAAGAAAAATTTTAAAAACTAAGTATTTCATATGTCAGGATATTTGTTGAAATAAAAATCCATGATTATATGAGACTCTTAATTTTCAGATTGGAGTTTTCTTGAAAAAAGATGTGGGCAAATTTTGGGGTATAACAGTTGCCCCTATTCAATCTTCTTAAACCTGAAGAGATTGTCTGAAATCTGAAGGTAGAAGATGATTGAATATTTAGATGCCCTGAAAATTTGCACTTACCTTGATCAGAAGAGATGTTGGAAGTTGCATTTGAATGTCGTCTGCGAAATGTTGTTGGCAGATTGACACATTACCTGAGATGGGCTTTCAGATGCCACCTAGTGAACGGGTTGATGGTTTGTTCATCAGAATGAATCCATTGATTATATCTTGATGAAGGATTTGAAAGTCTTTGTGTTGACTGTTTCGGAACCGTCCAAGGTTACCGCTTTAAGTCTAGGAGGATAATCGTTACGGAACTTGTCCAAAGTTTTTTTTTTCTGCTTTAGATTTTTGAAGTTGATCATTGTGGAACCGTCTGAGGTATCGCTTTAGATCTGCAATATTAGATCGTTCTGGAACCGTCTGAGGTATCGCTTTAGATCTGCAATATTAGATCGTTTTGGAACCGTCTGAGGTATCGACTTTAGATCTGCAATGTTAGATCGTTTTGGAACCGTCTGAGGTATCGCTTTAGATCTGCAACGTTAGATCGTTTTGGAACCGTCTGAGGTATCGCTTTAGATTTGTGATGCTAGATCGTTCTGGAACCGTCTGAGGTATCGCTTTAGATCTGTGATGCTAGATCATTCTGGAACCGTCTGAGGTATCAACTTTGATCTTTGATGTCTGTTTTTGAGTTGGTAAGTGATCAGAATGAATCTTCGGCTTGATTATATCTGAGAGAACTGTTCATGGAGTTCAGGTGAACACTGCATGTGATTGAGAACATCTTTGTTGAAGATATCCGTCTACCTGAAAAATCAAGTTAGTGATATGCAATGTTTATGATGCATGTAAATGTGAGATATTCCCGGAGAAATATGCATGTGATGTTGTGTATGAATATGCGTATGAATATGCGCATGATGCATGATGTATGATGCATGATGTATGAATATGTGATGTATGAATGTGAATATGTGATGTATGAATATGATGCGTGTCAAGCTTCTAGTTGGAAAAATAAATTCCCACTAGTCATCTGGATATGACTATATTGTGATCGTTGATGATCTTTTGTCTTGTTTGAGTACCCTCGGCTGGGGAAATTCTTTGAGAACCCTGGTATTCTGTTGAAGGATCTTTGAATATCTCTTGAGAATGAAAGGTAGCTGGAAGTTCTGATGCCCTTTCAAATGGGAATGAGGAAGATGAATAATCCTCCGATGCACTATCTGACCAAGTCCGGGTGCGGGGATCACACCTTCTGAAGATAGTAATCTGGAACAACCCTGCTGGGGGATAAGACTTCTTTTGAAGAGAAAATCTTTTTGAGGAATTTGCTGAGAAATGCGTTTCTCTTGGGGATTTTCTTCTGATGGGATGATGTCCAGATAATTGGGACATTTCCTGAATGCTATTCCTGTTTTTCCTGGTAAACATCAATCATATTCAAATGCACATGCTCATTCAAAATTATCATTGGGACGTTTACGTATTCAAAACAGAAAAAGTGAAAATAGCGATTTTTGAGCCTAAGCTGCATTGATTTTTGAAAAAGAGCCATGATAGGCTGGTTAGCACAGGGAGACAACAATCCTAGAAGTAGGAAATTGTCAGAAAGTTTTGGAAAATATTTATGAAGATAAATAGCTATGTGAAAACGATCCAGTCAAGTTTCAACTCTGCTATTGCCAATCTGTCTTCGAGCATCTCATCCCTCACTTGTTGGAAGAAAGTGATTGGACTGATCGGTGTCTTTGAGGTGTTGAATCTTGATGGTGAGTAGGCAGCTGAACGGAACACAGTTGTATGCTTCATTCCCTAACTTTTGCCTAGGCCGCCCTTTCAGGTTTTCAGCCTACCGGGATAGTATTTGTTTAGTCTCTAATTTTTGCCTGGACCGCCCTTTCGGGTTTTCAATCCACCGAGACGCTCATTTTTTTGCCTAAGTTTCCCTTTCAGGTTTTCAACTTAGCGAGCTATTTTTTTTTTCTTTTTAAGAGAAGTATTTTTTGACTATGTCAGCATTCACAGGGTGTGGGAAATCCTCGCCATCCATGGCGGTAAGCAACATGGCGCCGCCGGAGAATATTTTCTTGATTATGAATGGTCCCTCGTAGGTGGGAGTCCATTTGCCTCTGGGATCACCTTGTGGTAAGATGATGCGTTTGACAACCAAGCCACCAGTTTGGTATGCTTGACTTTTGACTTTTTTGCTGAAGGCTTTGATCATACGCTTTTGGTATAGCTGACCATGACAAATAGCTGCGAGCCTTTTCTCATCAATCAAGTTTATCTGGTCCAACCGTGTTTGAATCCAATCGTCTTCGTCTAGATTGGCTTCTTTCATAATCCTTAGGGAAGGAATCTGAATTTCAATTGGAAGAACTGCCTCCATACCATAGACTAAGGAGAATGGAGTTGCCCCTGTTGAAGTACGCGCAGATGTGCGATAACCATGAAGAGCAAAAGGCAACATCTCATGCCAGTCTTTGTAGGTTACTGTCATTTTTTGTATGATTTTCTTGATGTTCTTGTTGGCAGCTTCCACCGTGCCGTTCATCTTTGGTCGATATGGAGAAGAATTATGATGTTTGATCTTGAACTGTGTGCAAAGTTCAGTAATCATTCTGTTGTTTAGATTTGTGCCATTGTCCGTGATAATCCGTTCAGGGATGCCGTACCGACAAATGAGATTGTATTTGATGAACCGGGCCACCACATTCTTGGTGACAGAAGCAAATGAAGCTGCTTCTACCCACTTTGTGAAGTAGTCAATAGCGACCAGGATAAAGCGATGTCCGTTGGAGGCAGTAGGTTTGATTTCTCCAATCATATCAATACCCCACATTGCAAAAGGCCAAGGAGCCGTCAGGACGCTTAATGGAACTGGAGGTACATGTACTTTGTCAGCATACATCTGGCATTTGTGACATGTTCGGGAGTGATGATGGCAGTCTGTTTCCATGGTAGACCAGTAATAACCTGCTCTCAGGATCTTTTTAGCCATTGTATGTCCACTGGAATGAGTACCGAAGGTACCATTGTGTATTTCTTCCATGATCTGTTTCGCTTCCTTCTTGTTTACACAGCGAAGTAAAGTCGAGTCATGGTTGCGTTTGTATAAGGTTCCATTGCTTAGAAAGAATTTGGCAGCAAATCTCCTTAGAAACTTTCTGTCATTAATGGATGCCCCTTCAGGGTACTCCTGAGCTTCGAGATATCTTTTTACTTCATGGAACCATGGTTTTTCCTCGGTTCCTTCGGTATTGATCTCATTGCAATAGGATGGTTCATCTTGCCTGTAAATGGTGATCATAGGCGCCTCGTTGTCCCACCTGACTTTGATCATGGATGACATGGTAGCTAAAGCATCAGCTAGTTGATTTTCCTCGCGTGGGATGTGTTCGAAAGTGATTTCTTCGAAGTAAAGAATCAAACTCAGCACATATTCTTTGTAAGGAATTAGATTCGGGTGCTTCGTGTCCCATTCCCCTTTGACTTGGTAGATTACCAAGGCCGAGTCTCCGTAGACTTCCAGGAATTTGATTCTTAGATCGATTGCAGCTTTAAGACCCAGAATACATGCTTCGTATTCGGCTATATTGTTAGTGCAATTGAAGCATAATCTGGCAGTGAACAGTGTGTAACTTCCTGCGGGGGAAATGATCACAGCTCCGATGCCATTGCCAAGTGCATTAGAAGCTCCGTCAAAAACCATAGTCCACCGGGATCCTGGCTCGGGTCCTTCTTCTTGTCCTGGTTGTTTGTAGTCATTGACTAGCATAATGTCTTCGTCTGGGAAGTCAAAGTTCAATGCTTGATAATCATCCCCTGCTTGATGAGCCAGATGATCAGCTACCACACTTCCTTTGATTGCTTTTTGTGAAGTGTATTGAATGTCATATTCTGTTAAGATCATTTGCCATCTCGCTATTCTTCCAGAGAGAGCAGGTTTTTCGAACACGTATTTGATGGGATCCATCTTGGAGATTAGGAAAGTGGTGTGATTTAGCATGTACTGTCTTAGCCGGCGAGCTGCCCAAGCTAAGGCACAACAAGTTTTTTCGAGTAGTGAGTATCTTGTTTCACAATCGGTAAACTTTTTGCTAAGATAGTAGATTGCGTGCTCCTTTCGGCCGGATTCGTCATGTTGTCCTAGTACACACCCCATTGAGTCTTCTAACACAGTTAGGTACATTATCAGTGGTCTGCCTTCCACAGGTGGCAATAAGATTGGAGGTTTTTGGAGATATTCTTTGATTTTGTCAAAGGCTAACTGGCATTTGTCATTCCACCTTTCCACTTGATCTTTCTTCAACAGTTTGAAGATCGGCACACAAGTAGTAGTCATGTGGGCAATGAATCGGGCGATGTAATTTAGACGTCCCAAGAATCCTCTGACTTGTTTCTCGGTACGAGGTATAGGCATTTCTTGAATGGCTTTAACCTTGGCGGGATCAACCTCAATACCTTTGCTGCTGACGATGAAACCTAAGAGTTTGCCGGATCTTACTCCAAAGGTACACTTATTTGGGTTCAGTCGCAACTTGAATTTCTTGAGTCTGTCAAACAATTTGTGTAAATGAC